>NW_026880095.1:0-29657 GCF_032173495.1 Musca vetustissima
CCTTTAGCGGCTCTCTTTGACAAATTCCATGTGTACTTGATATGTCCAACATCTACAAATAGCGCCAGTGCTTTTTCATGAGACCTGCTTTAAAATAGCAATCGTAAGTTCAAATTTAAGAATTTCAGCTCTGTCTGTTCTCCAAATTGTACCAGATTTGGTACAATTCTGTACTTTTCATACACTCCCACAGTAACCTAAGTGGCAGCTTTCAGAATTCGAGTTCTAACCGTTCACTCAAGTCCACATTGTACCAAATTTTGTGCTTTTCGTACCCATAAGTACGAATTTCCAAAACTACCTCAGTCATGCACTCCAATAATAACCTTAAGTGCACATTTAAATATCCCAGCTCTATCCGTTCACCAGCATCCAAATTGTATCAAATTTAGTATCATTTATTACTTTTCGTAGACGTTAGTAGGAGGTTCTAAAACTTCTCAATTTCACACTCCAAAACTTTATTTTTAATGACAAATTTCAGGATCCCAGCCCTATCCGTTCATATAGATCCAAATTGTACCATATTTAGTACTTATGAGTTCGAATTTCCAACAATGTCTCAATCCTGTATTCTAACAGTAATTTTATTATACCCTTCACCACACTGTGGTACAGGGTATTATGTCTTTGTGCATATATTTGTAACAGGCAAAAATAATCGTGATAGACCAATGGTTCCTTTTGAGAATATGCATAGACTCACTTTCTGAGTCGATTTATGCACCAAAGTCTCTGAAAATCATTTGATTTGTACGAATTGTGGCATAGCGTATTGAATTAAATCTAGAATGGCGTATGCTAAGTTTTGTGAAAATCGGTGCAGATTTAGATATAGCTTCCATATATAGTTTCACCCGATTTTAGGTAAATTGTGCACCAAAGTCTTTGCTAATTTTTTTATTGGCATAGATATATCGTAGCTTCCATATATAATTTCGAATTATTTATGTTTATTGTACACCACATAATCAATAGGTGTCTGATTGAGATTAAATTTTAAACAGTGCAGCATACCGAATAGAGTTTGTCAAGTTGGCTTTAAATCGATTTACACAAATCTGTCCCACTGAGCGCAAACGACTCTAAACTTGCCCAAATGAAATGAAATTTAGCATAGGTTCCAGAAAGACATTAAAATCACATATTTAAGTTCGTTCGATTTCATGTCAAAATTCCTTAAAAAAGGCGACGTCTTTTCGGATACATATGTAGAATATACCCAAAGTGGTGAAGGGTATCATACAGTCCGACTTTACTACTTTCCTTACTGGTTTTTAAATATACGTTTTCCATCTCTATCCTTTTATTCAAATCTGAATTGTACTAAACTTAGTACCATTTAGTACACATAATTACGCATTTTTAAAACTAACTCCATGTCTCATCCTACAATCAAATCCCTAATTTTAATTCCAAATTTTATGATTCCCGCTCACACAAAACAAATTGTAACATATTTAGTACCATTTTGTGCTTCTCGTATCCATAAGTACATAATTCCAATACTACCTTAAATCTGTAATTTTTCATTCCAATTTTAAGTTTTCCATCTCTATCCGTTCACTCAAATCTATATTGTACCAAATTTAGTACCATTTAGTACACGTATTACGAATTTTCAAAACTACCCACATATCTCAATCCTGCATTCAAACGTTATATTAATTCATAATTTCAGGATCTCGGCCCTATCCATTCACACAATTGTTCAACAATTTGTAAACCATTTGGTACCAGTTAGTACTTTTTTTTGTACACTCCAATAGTATTTTTAATTCGAAAATTCTGGAGTCCAGCTCTATCCGTTCACACATAATTAAGTTGTGCCAAATATAGAACCATTTAGTACACATAAGTACTATGCTTCCATATCTCAATTCTATATACCAACAGCAACCACTATTCCAAATTTTAGGTTTCCAGATCTCTCCATTCACCCAAATCCAAATTGTACCAAATTTAGTTCCGTTTAGTACTTTTCGTATATATAAATGCGAATTTCAACTGTAATCTTACTTCCAAATTTCATATATAAAATTTCAAGATTTTAGCTATATATGTTCAATATATGTAGAATTAGAACTACATTTAGTACTTTTAGTACACTTATAGGTCGAATTTCCAAAAACCCCTTTTGTACATCTTTCTAACTTTCCATCAGTGACCCACATTCCAAATTTCAGAATTCTAGCTCTTCCCGTTCGCCTAATACAAAGGGTACCATATTTCGTACATTTTAGTACTTTTCGTACCCTTCTAGTACGAATCTCCAAAAACCCAGCCTTATCTCACGCCTAAACACCAACAACAACCCACACTCAAAATTTCAAGCTTCTAGCTTTAGCCGTTTCGTCTGGGCGATGATCTGTCAGTCAGTCACTCACTCACTCACTCACTTAACACTAAGCTCTTTTATATATATATAGATATTTTTTGGATTTATTAAAGAATATTTTTTCCAAGGATCCATACAAGGCGTGGATTTATTAAAGAATATTTTTTCAAGGATCCATACAAGGCGTGGATTTATTAAAGAATATTTTTTCAAGGATCCATACAAGGCGTGGATTTATTAAAGAATATTTTTTCAAGGATCCATACAAGGCGTGGATTTATTAAAGAATATTTTTTCAAGGATCCATACAAGGCGTGGACTTATTAAAGAATATTTTTTCAAGGATCCATACAAGGCGTGGATTTATTAAAGAATATTTTTTCAAGGATCCATACAAGGCGTGGATTTATTAAAGAATATTTTTTCAAGGATCCATACAAGGCGTGGATTTATTAAAGAATATTTTTTCAAGGATCCATACAAGGCGTGGATTTATTAAAGAATATTTTTTCAAGGATCCATACAAGGCGTGGATTTATTAAAGAATATTTTTTCAAGGATCCATACAAGGCGTGGATTTATTAAAGAATATTTTTTCAAGGATCCATACAAGGCGTGGATTTATTAAAGAATATTTTTTCAAGGATCCATACAAGGCGTGGATTTATTAAAGAATATTTTTTCAAGGATCCATACAAGGCGTGGATTTATTAAAGAATATTTTTTCAAGGATCCATACAAGGCGTGGATTTATTAAAGAATATTTTTTCAAGGATCCATACAAGGCGTGGATTTATTAAAGAATATTTTTTCAAGGATCCATACAAGGCGTGGATTTATTAAAGAATATTTTTTCAAGGATCCATACAAGGCGTGGATTTATTAAAGAATATTTTTTCAAGGATCCATACAAGGCGTGGATTTATTAAAGAATATTTTTTCAAGGATCCATACAAGGCGTGGATTTATTAAAGAATATTTTTTCAAGGATCCATACAAGGCGTGGATTTATTAAAGAATATTTTTTCAAGGATCCATACAAGGCGTGGATTTATTAAAGAATATTTTTTCAAGGATCCATACAAGGCGTGGATTTATTAAAGAATATTTTTTCAAGGATCCATACAAGGCGTGGATTTATTAAAGAATATTTTTTCAAGGATCCATACAAGGCGTGGATTTATTAAAGAATATTTTTTCAAGGATCCATACAAGGCGTGGATTTATTAAAGAATATTTTTTCAAGGATCCATACAAGGCGTGGATTTATTAAAGAATATTTTTTCAAGGATCCATACAAGGCGTGGATTTATTAAAGAATATTTTTTCAAGGATCCATACAAGGCGTGGATTTATTAAAGAATATTTTTTAAGGATCCATACAAGGCGTGGATTTATTAAAGAATATTTTTTCAAGGATCCATACAAGGCGTGGATTTATTAAAGAATATTTTTTCAAGGATCCATACAAGGCGTGGATTTATTAAAGAATATTTTTTCAAGGATCCATACAAGGCGTGGATTTATTAAAGAATATTTTTTCAAGGATCCATACAAGGCGTGGATTTATTAAAGAATATTTTTTCAAGGATCCATACAAGGCGTGGATTTATTAAAGAATATTTTTTCAAGGATCCATACAAGGCGTGGATTTATTAAAGAATATTTTTTCAAGGATCCATACAAGGCGTGGATTTATTAAAGAATATTTTTTCAAGGATCCATACAAGGCGTGGATTTATTAAAGAATATTTTTTCAAGGATCCATACAAGGCGTGGATTTATTAAAGAATATTTTTTCAAGGATCCATACAAGGCGTGGATTTATTAAAGAATATTTTTTCAAGGATCCATACAAGGCGTGGATTTATTAAAGAATATTTTTTCAAGGATCCATACAAGGCGTGGATTTATTAAAGAATATTTTTTCAAGGATCCATACAAGGCGTGGATTTATTAAAGAATATTTTTTCAAGGATCCATACAAGGCGTGGATTTATTAAAGAATATTTTTTCAAGGATCCATACAAGGCGTGGATTTATTAAAGAATATTTTTTCAAGGATCCATACAAGGCGTGGATTTATTAAAGAATATTTTTTCAAGGATCCATACAAGGCGTGGATTTATTAAAGAATATTTTTTCAAGGATCCATACAAGGCGTGGATTTATTAAAGAATATTTTTTCAAGGATCCATACAAGGCGTGGATTTATTAAAGAATATTTTTTCAAGGATCCATACAAGGCGTGGATTTATTAAAGAATATTTTTTCAAGGATCCATACAAGGCGTGGATTTATTAAAGAATATTTTTTCAAGGATCCATACAAGGCGTGGATTTATTAAAGAATATTTTTTCAAGGATCCATACAAGGCGTGGATTTATTAAAGAATATTTTTTCAAGGATCCATACAAGGCGTGGATTTATTAAAGAATATTTTTTCAAGGATCCATACAAGGCGTGGATTTATTAAAGAATATTTTTTCAAGGATCCATACAAGGCGTGGATTTATTAAAGAATATTTTTTCAAGGATCCATACAAGGCGTGGATTTATTAAAGAATATTTTTTCAAGGATCCATACAAGGCGTGGATTTATTAAAGAATATTTTTTCAAGGATCCATACAAGGCGTGGATTTATTAAAGAATATTTTTTCAAGGATCCATACAAGGCGTGGATTTATTAAAGAATATTTTTTCAAGGATCCATACAAGGCGTGGATTTATTAAAGAATATTTTTTCAAGGATCCATACAAGGCGTGGATTTATTAAAGAATATTTTTTCAAGGATCCATACAAGGCGTGGATTTATTAAAGAATATTTTTTCAAGGATCCATACAAGGCGTGTATATATTAAAGAATATTTTTTCAAGGATCCATACAAGGCGTGGATTTATTAAAGAATATTTTTTCAAGGATCCATACAAGGCGTGGATTTATTAAAGAATATTTTTTCAAGGATCCATACAAGGCGTGGATTTATTAAAGAATATTTTTTCAAGGATCCATACAAGGCGTGGATTTATTAAAGAATATTTTTTCAAGGATCCATACAAGGCGTGGATTTATTAAAGAATATTTTTTCAAGGATCCATACAAGGCGTGGATTTTTTAAAGAATATTTTTTCAAGGATCCATACAAGGCGTGGATTTATTAAAGAATATTTTTTCAAGGATCCATACAAGGCGTGGATTTATTAAAGAATATTTTTTCAAGGATCCATACAAGGCGTGGATTTATTAAAGAATATTTTTTCAAGGATCCATACAAGGCGTGGATTTATTAAAGAATATTTTTTCAAGGATCCATACAAGGCGTGGATTTATTAAAGAATATTTTTTCAAGGATCCATACAAGGCGTGGATTTATTAAAGAATATTTTTTCAAGGATCCATACAAGGCGTGGATTTATTAAAGAATATTTTTTCAAGGATCCATACAAGGCGTGGATTTATTAAAGAATATTTTTTCAAGGATCCATACAAGGCGTGGATTTATTAAAGAATATTTTTTCAAGGATCCATACAAGGCGTGGATTTATTAAAGAATATTTTTTCAAGGATCCATACAAGGCGTGGATTTATTAAAGAATATTTTTTCAAGGATCCATACAAGGCGTGGATTTATTAAAGAATATTTTTTCAAGGATCCATACAAGGCGTGGATTTATTAAAGAATATTTTTTCAAGGATCCATACAAGGCGTGGATTTATTAAAGAATATTTTTTCAAGGATCCATACAAGGCGTGGATTTATTAAAGAATATTTTTTCAAGGATCCATACAAGGCGTGGATTTATTAAAGAATATTTTTTCAAGGATCCATACAAGGCGTGGATTTATTAAAGAATATTTTTTCAAGGATCCATACAAGGCGTGGATTTATTAAAGAATATTTTTTCAAGGATCCATACAAGGCGTGGATTTATTAAAGAATATTTTTTCAAGGATCCATACAAGGCGTGGATTTATTAAAGAATATTTTTTCAAGGATCCATACAAGGCGTGGATTTATTAAAGAATATTTTTTCAAGGATCCATACAAGGCGTGGATTTATTAAAGAATATTTTTTCAAGGATCCATACAAGGCGTGGATTTATTAAAGAATATTTTTTCAAGGATCCATACAAGGCGTGGATTTATTAAAGAATATTTTTTCAAGGATCCATACAAGGCGTGGATTTATTAAAGAATATTTTTTCAAGGATCCATACAAGGCGTGGATTTATTAAAGAATATTTTTTCAAGGATCCATACAAGGCGTGGATTTATTAAAGAATATTTTTTCAAGGATCCATACAAGGCGTGGATTTATTAAAGAATATTTTTTCAAGGATCCATACAAGGCGTGGATTTATTAAAGTATATTTTTTCAAGGATCCATACAAGGCGTGGATTTATTAAAGAATATTTTTTCAAGGATCCATACAAGGCGTGGATTTATTAAAGAATATTTTTTCAAGGATCCATACAAGGCGTGGATTTATTAAAGAATATTTTTTCAAGGATCCATACAAGGCGTGGATTTATTAAAGAATATTTTTTCAAGGATCCATACAAGGCGTGGATTTATTAAAGAATATTTTTTCAAGGATCCATACAAGGCGTGGATTTATTAAAGAATATTTTTTCAAGGATCCATACAAGGCGTGGATTTATTAAAGAATATTTTTTCAAGGATCCATACAATTTTGTATAGTTTCCTTAGAGTACTCATTCTAAAGAAATTCAAAAATTCTTTTAAAACATTTAATTCACTCCGAGCAAGAATGGTGGCGGCTGCAATCCTTTCTTCAGCTTCCAAAAGAGGAAACTCTTTGTTTGCCATCCGCCAGCATTTTTTTGTTCGTTGTCGCTGGCGGTGCTGGTAGTGGTGTTGCATTAATTCTTTAGATGGTACTCAATTAGAATTAATTAAAACACCTCTTATGAGAAAGTGTGACGGCATCACTTTCATCGACACCGCACCCAACCCTCCTACCCCGCGCTCGCTGTTCAGCTACTTTTCAGTAACCATCACGACTAACTGTAATTTGTATTAAAAGGTAATTTTATTTTATTTATTTTTTGTTTTGTTGTTGCTGTTAATAAATATTTAAAGTTGCTTTGCTTTTAACTCTTGCCAACAAAACAACCAACCAGCCAGCTCACAGTATTAATGCAAGAAATTTTTCAATGAAAACTGAGAACCTCTTGTCCAATTACATGCTACCAACTTAACTTCGCCGAACAAAAAAACTGAAGACGAAAAGAAGGGGGTTAACCTCTGCGACTTGAGACGTTACGACTTTGATGTAATTGAAGCCTTTTAATTATGGATACATTTCAGTGAATTGCTGTTTTGTTGGTTGCTGCCGGAGTTGTTGCTATTGTTCTTGTAGCTCGCTGTTCTTTTAGTTGTATTTATAAATTTACACCTTTCTGCATTTAAGTGGGCCGATTCTATTATCACGGGGTGTTTAAGCCAAACAGCACTTTTCAGACATTCTCCGGAATAAGTAGAGCATCAAAGGAAATTGAATATGACGAGGAAACATCGCAATGAAAATGTTAATAAAATTATCTGTAATGTTTTTTATTGTTGTTATTGTTCTGGGGAAGGAGAAGAAAATCAGAAGGAATGGGGACATTCTTCTGTAGGTCTGAACAATCTATTGAATTAAGTGTTCTCAGTCATCTAATGAACCTTTTTCTATTGAAAACCGTGTTTTCTGAGGATTTTTTTCCTATAGAAAAAAGTAACCTCAGTGTTCTGAGGAATTTTATTCTGTAGGAAAAAGAAATATTCTCAGTGGCCTAAGTAAATTATTTCTATAGAAAAAATTATCCTCAGTGGTCTGAGGAAATTTTTCCGTGGTCTTCAGTTCGTATCTGAAATCGTAGGTATTCACATATTATATAAAGACTCACTGGTCTTCAACTATATAGTCTACGGGGTATATATTTACGGAACCTCTAAGCCTTCTGGTTGTTTAGGAAGACTCCCAGGCCTTCAGCCCATCTAAAAAATGTCTAACCTTCAGCTCACCTACTGAGACTCTCTGGACTTAAGCTTGTCTACTGAGATTCCCTGGACCTCTAACTCGCCTATAAAGGCTCCATGATCTTCAGCCCTTCTTATAAAACTCCCTGGTTTTAAATTCGCCTATAAAGACTACCGGGCCTTCGGATCGTCTATAGCGACTTCCTGACCTGCAGCTGGACTATAAAACTCCCTATAAAGACACCATGGTTTTCAGCACATCTACTGAGGCTCTATGGCCTTCAGCTCGCTCATCAAGACTCCCTGATCTTCATCTTCTCTATAAGCCCACACAGTCCTTCAAATCGCCTATAAAGATTCCCCGGCCTTCAGCTCGCCTATCAAGACTCCCAAGCCTTTAGCTAGCCTATAAAGACTACCTGACCTTCAGCTTATCTAGTAAGACTCCTTAGCCCATAACTCGCTTATAAATGCTTCCGGGCCTTCATTTCGTCTACTGAGACAGTCTGGCCTTCAGCTCGTCTATTGGGATTCCCTTGGTCTAGCTCCTCTATTAAGACTCCATGACTTTCTACTGGTCCCTTAAGACTCCCAAGCCTATAAAGACTCCCAAACCTTCCGCTGGCCTAGTAAGACTCCATGGCCTTTAACTCACCTATAAAAACTCCCTGACCTTCAGTTCGCCTATTAGGACTCCTTAAGCTGGTCCATTAAGACTCCCTGAACTTCATATAAGACTCTCTGGACTTCAAGTCGTCTATTATGACCTCCTGGCCTTCAGTTCACCTATAAGACCCCCTGCCCTTCAACTCGCCTATAAAGACTATTATTACTCCCTGATTTTCATTCCTCTATAAATACACACAGTCCTTCAGCTCGCCTATAAAGTTCCCGGTCCTTAAGATCGTTAATAGGGACTTCCTGACTTTCTATATATAAAACTCCCTTGTCTTCAGCTCGCCTAATCAGATTTCAAGGTTTTCGCGATTTCAATTGAGACTTTCTGGCCTTGATATACTCTCAGTGGTCTGAGGAATTTTTTTTCTATAGAAAAAATTATCCTCAGTTTTCTGAGGAATTTTTTGTTCTATTGAAAAAAGTATGCTCAAGAATTTTTATCTATACTAATAAAAGAGTAAAGTGATTGACTGACTGACTGATTTAACGATTCATCAACACCCAGACGAAACGACTGAAGCTAGAATCTTGAAATTTTGGGTGAGGTTCACTCTTGGTCCAAAGGTGACAGATAAGGCTGGGATTTTGGAAATTCGTACTAAAACGGTACGAAAAGTTCTAAAAAGTACTAAATGTGATACCATTTGTATTTGGCGAACCGGTGGAGCTAGAACTCGGAATTTTGGATTTGTGGTCGTTGATTGAGTGTAGGATAGGTGTACTAAAGGGTTTTTGGAAATTCGAACTATAACTATTTTCGAAAAGTACGAAAATGTACTAAATTTGGTACAATTTCGTAGCATGTGAATGGATAGAGCCAAAAACTTGAAATGTGGAATGCGAATTAAGGTTGAGATGTAGAGTCTATTTAAGGAGATGGTTTTGAAAGCGTGTACTCATGTGTACGAAAAGTACTATATGGTACTATATTTGGTACAAATTTAATCTATACTAATAAAAGAGTAAATTGATTGACTAACTGATTTAACGATTCATCAACGTAAAATAACGTTGAGAAGTAGGTTCGATATTAGGAGAGTGTGGAAAGGGTGTACTCGTGTGTACGAAAAGTACTATATGGTACTATATTTGGTACAAATTTGATTTGGAGGTACAAATCGAGCTGGAATCCTGAAAATTTAAATTAACATTACCGTCGGAGTGTAGGATTGGGGTATGTACGTAGTTTTGGAAAATTTTACTTATGTGTAGAAAAAGTACTAACTCGTACTATAATTGGTACAATTGGATTTGGGTGAACCGATAGAGCTGGAACAATGAAGTTTGGAGTTAGGATCATTGTAGGGATGTAGGATTAGGGTCAGGATTCAGTTTAAGAAAATAATACTTATGGGTACTAAATGGTACTAAATTTGGTACAATTTGAATTGTGGGTGAACTGATAGAGTTGGAATCCTCAAATTTTGATTTAGGAACACTGTGGAGGTGTAGGATTGGGGTATGTAGGATGTTTTGAAAATTGGTACTACTATGTACTAATTTTAGTACAATTTGAATTGTGGGTGAACCGATAGAGTTGGTATCCTGAAATTTTGATTTAGGATCACCGTGGAGGTGTAGAATTAGGGTGTGTAGAAAGTTTTGGAAATTGATACTACTATGTACTAAATTTAGTACAATTTGAATTGTGGGTGAACCGATAGATGTGG
Source organism: Musca vetustissima (assembly GCF_032173495.1). Lineage (NCBI taxonomy): Eukaryota > Metazoa > Arthropoda > Insecta > Diptera > Muscidae > Musca > Musca vetustissima. The sequence goes on from NW_026880095.1 coordinate 10,677, forward strand.
AATCCTGAAACTTGGTTTTAGGATCAGTGTGGGGGGTATGATTGGGGTGTGTAGAATGTTTTAGAAATTCGTACTACTGTGTACTAAATTTGGTACAATTTAAATTGTAGGTGAATCGACAGATTGATACTTGGATTTAGTATCACTCTGGGGTTGAAGGTTTCGTTTAAGTAGGAAGTTTTGGAAATTCGTACTACTGTGTACTATATTTGGTACAATTTGAATTGTGGGTCAACCGATAAAGTTGGAATCCTGCTACTTGGATTTAGGAACACTGTGGGGGTGTTGGTTTGGGCTAAGAAGGAGGTTTTGGAAAATCGTACTACTGTGTACTAAATTTGGTACAATTTAAACTAAGGGTGAAGCGATAGAGTTGGAATCCTGAAACTTGGATTTAGGATTACTGTGGGAGTGTATGTTAAGTAGGAAGTTTTGGAAATTCGTACTACTGTATTCTAAGTGGTACTAAATGTGATAAATATTGGATTTAGGTGAACCGATAGAATCCTGAAATTTGGAATTAAGTTTGGGGTGTGTTGGAAATTCGTACTTCTGATTGCTAAAGTAGGTAGTTATGAAAATTTATAATAATGTGCACTAATTGATACTCAATTTGGATTTGGGTGAAGCTATATTATTTTTTTTCAAAATAAGTATTACAAGACTACAAATGGTAAAAAATTACACCAAATTTAGTATAGGGTTGAGATACAGAGGTAGATTTGAGAACATACTATGGCAGAACATTCGTATTAAATGGTTCTAAAATTTTAATAATGGTCGATATAGGGTTTTAAATACATCCCACATTCGCTAACGAAGTAGCGGGTATATGCTAGTAGAAAATAAATTTTTTTCTGCAGAAAAAAGTGATCTGAGGAAATTTTTTTCTATAGAAAAAAGTATCCTCAGTTGTATGAGGAAATTTTTTGTATTGTTGTTTCTACTAAAATTGAAAGTTGGCCCAATATTGATCGAACACATTTTCTTCTGCCAGAAGAAGGCACGTTAGTCATGATTGAGAGAATTTGAGACAAATTATTCCTGAGGTACTATTCCATTCTTAATAATCGTAAGTGGTAAACAAACTTGTTTCCTTGTAATTAAATATTTGCAATCAAAAATAAGTTGAAACAACCACCTCCCATCCTAACAACCATATTTATTTAAGTTAACAAAAGAATGGGGTAGTTTTATTTGGCAACAATAAAAAACTCAACAAGTCGTAAAATTTAACATCAATTCGGTACACAAACAGCAACAGGAACAATTTTGCATTTCAGCAAACCGTAACGAACATTGAAAACAATCAACATAAATGGTTTTGAAATGTAACACTAAAACAACATTCGATATGCAAAAATACAATAAACAATGTTGCCAGATCACACAGTAGTTCTAAAACTTCAAGGAATCTGACTACATATAATTTGTAAATATATCCCTCTTAGTTAAGAGGACATGGAAAATTATGTTGGTGCAGTATAGATATTTCCCCCGAAAACCCTTAATTTTGGGTCAGAATTTTCACACAGAACTACTTTTTGTTGCTTTGACTTAAACTAAAAAAATCGTTTTAATGTTTCCAAAAATGACATTTCATATCTCATATCTCACTAAATATTGACCAACCTTGCTGTTGAGTTCTTTAAATAAACAAAACAAAAAATTGGAATGAAATGACTATTTGACTTGTAGTCCTATTACAGATTTCATATTTCATTTCATCTTCCTTTTTTGTTTCGAGGACTTCTTCAATCGTTTCCTTTATACTTATTATTATCAATATTTACTTTGATTTTTCATCATCTATCCATTCATCCAATTCAACCAACCAAAAAACAAGCAAGCAACCGTCCGACCAACCAACGCTCCTGCTTGCTTATCACCTTATCCACCCCAGGCCAAAAAAAAACTTGTTGTATTAGAAGTAAATTGACATTTCAGTGACCCATGAAGTGAAAAAATACGACAACCTGTGGATTTGTAGTTGATTTTCTTTTTGTTGTTGTTGGTATCATTCCCCGCAGCAACATTTCAAAACAAAACAAGTGAAAAAGCGTTAAGTTCGGCCGGGCCGAACTTTGGATTCCCTCCACCATAGACATATTGACAGGTACTAGAAATGAAACGGATTATGTAAACCATAATAAAAATGTCAGATTTTTTTATGGATAATTATACCCTCAGTCTTATGGCTAATGAGGGTGTATACACTTCAACACGGCGCAAATGTGCATCATCGAAATATTGGTTCTAGACCCTATGTTTCTTCGGACCAAATTAGTTTCAAAAAATTTAGTTTTCATACCAGCTTTGCCAATCTTATTATTTCTTCCAAATTTAATTCATGTTCGAAGATGGGGAATATCGGTCCACACCTTCTGGAACCTCCACGCAGGGGCTAGGTCTGAATTCGGGCTATAGTTCATTATCGAACCTTACGTTCTACTTTTTATCTCGATATGCTCCGCAGGTGAAATGATTGCATCAGAGTCTTAGAAACAAACTCAAAACGCGGAACAAATCAAATAACTATTTTAATATAATAATGGGGTTATATGAGGACTACCCCAAAAAGGGGTCGAATATTAATAATTTTTAGTAGGGAGATTTGTTACCATATACGACTATAAAATACCAAATTGCAGCAAATTCGGTTGAAAAACGCGCTCAAGAACCCCAATATACCGAAAATTGGGGGTACCCTTATATGGGGGCTATGCGAAAAAATGGACCTATATTCATATTTTTTTTGTGGAGAGATTTGGTACCTATTAAGAACTCAAAATACTAAATTACGGCCCATTCGGTGGAAAAATAGGTCAAAACCCCCAAAATACTGAAAATTAGGAGGTACCGTTTTATGGGGGCTACCAGAAAAAGTGGATCTATATTTATAATTTTTTTGGAGACATTTAGTACGCAATAGGAACCCAATGTACCAAATTGCAGCAAATTCGGTTGAAAAACGCGCTCAAGAACTCCAAAATACCGAAAATTGGGGGTTACCCTTATATGGGGCCTACCCGAACAAATGGACCTATATTCATAATTTTTTGTGGAGATACTTGAAATCCATTAAGAACTCAAAATACTAATAAAAATACGATCAAAACCCCCAAAATACAGAAAATTAGGAGGTACTGTTATATGGGGGCTACCAGAAAAAGCGGACCTATATTTATAATTTTTGGTGGAGACATTTAGTACCCAATAGGAAACCAATGTACCAAATTCGGTTGAAAAACGAGCTCAAGAACCCCAAAATACCGAAAATTGGGGGGTACCCTTATATGGGAGCTATGCCTAAACGTGGACCGATATATCCCATCTTCGAAGTTTGCCTGCATGCAGACAGAAGACAACCCTATGCAAAATTTCAGCACCCAATCTCAATTCCTTCAGAAGATAGCGTGATTACAACAGACGGACGGACATGGCTAGATCGTCTTAGAATTTTACCCTGATAAAGAATATGAATATTTCGATGAGTTACAAACGGAATGACAAAATTAATATACCCTCCATACTATGGTGGAGGGTATAAAAGTTAATTTCAAAATGTAGTACATCCTGATACCCTACAGAGTAATATGTAGACTTCTATATAAGGAAGAACATAAGAATATAATAACCTTTCATAGATATGTGTCCCGATAGTCCTATATAGATAGAAGTATAATATACATAGCAGGATCCTACGGTCTACTATAGATAGCAGACCCTTATAGTATATATGTGGCAGGCCTTGATGGTGTAATATATGTAGTCAACCCTTGCTGGCTACTGCAGATATCAGACTCTTATGGCCTACTATATGGCCTACTTTAAGATCTACTATATGAAGCATACCCTCAGGCTCTACTATAGATTTCAGCCTCTTATGGTCTTCTATAGACATATAGCTGAGTTTATCCATTAAAACACATGCTTTAGCTTATCTATACAGAAAACGTTAGTTTGTCTTCCAGAGATTTACCTCGTCTATAAACGGACCTGAAAGCAGTGAAGTCTTCAAAACCTTCAGAGATCGTCCACATAGAACCACGTGTCTTTCTTTAGATATAAAAAAACTAATCTCTCCCGAATAATAGAACATAATGCTCTTCTGCAGCTACACAGAATTATATTCTGCAAAAACAAGACCAAAAAATAAGAAAATATAATACCCTAATAGTATTCTAAAAGTATATATATGGCAGTGAGCATCCATAAAAACTTCCTTCATTGAAGCTCGTCTATAAAAAGGCCTTTAGTTCGTCTGTGAAGACTCCGAAAAGTGTAAAAACTCCCTGACATTTAACTCGTCTGTAAAGAATGTAATAAATGCCCTGTAAAACTTCAGGTACTATGATCCAGGCTTTCTGGGCTTCAGTTACTCTCCCCTGACATCCTTACGTGTTAATACTCTACAACGAGTTAATACTCTCAGGTCTTCAGATAGCCTATAATAATTGGCTGGAATTCAGGTTGTCAGCCTGCATTGACAGCCCGTCAGTTAGTAAATAAAGCCTCACAGCCCTCCAGGTCGACCGCCAGGCTCAATTAGCTTCAATTCCACTATTACAAATATTCCCGCAGATCGAATGTAAAAACTTCTTGACCTTCAAATCGTATGAAAAGATTCCAAGACCTGTAGTTCTTCTGTAAAAACTCGACCTTACGCCTGCCGGCCTCCTTTTAAGTCTCCTAGTCTATCAAATCTATGAAAACTCCTAGGTCTTAAGGTCTTTTATAAAGACTCCCCGTTCTCTGATCGTTTCCAGGTCTTCCGATAGTATAGTATATAAAGACTTTCGGTCCCTCAACTCTTCCATATAGACTCCCCGGCATTCAGTTCATCTATACGGAACCCCTAGACCTTCAGGTCGTTTAGGACGACTCACAGGCTTTCAATCCATCTATATAGAAGCTTCTAAACTTCAGGTGGAATATACATACTTCAGAATGCAGATGAAGACTCCATGACCATTGAATCGTATGAAAAAAAAATCCAAGGCCTGCAGTTCCTCTATAAAAACTCACTTGTCCTTTCACTCGACCTTAGGCCTTCCGATCCTCTATTAAGTCTCCTAATCCATCAAATCTATCATCTATGAAGACTCCAAGGTTTTTAAGTTCTTTAAAAAGACTCCCAGATTTCAGATTTAGAAAGACCCACAGGCTTTTAGCCCATCTATAAAAAGGTTAGAAGCTTCAGCTCACCTATAGAACTCAAAGGACTTCTGCTCGTTTGTGATGACTCCTAGACCCTCAGCACATCTATGAAGACTCTGAGGCCTTCTATCAGTTTAGGTAAACCCTCAATTTTTCAGCTATTAAGACTCCCTGAGATTCAGCTGGTCTATTAAAATCATCTGGCTTTCAGTTCGCCTATAAAGACTTCCTGACTTTTCGCACATCTATTATTGAGACACCTGGATTTTACTTCGCCTACAAAGACTCCCTGACTTTCAAGCTCGACTATAGAGTCACCCAGACCTTCAGCTTGACCATCAGCTTGTATATAAAACTCCATTGTCTTTAACTCTGTATCCCTTCAACTCGACTATTTAAACTCCCTGGTCTTCAGCTCGTCTATAAAACTCTTGACCTTTACCTCGCCTTTAAGAATTCGTGACCTTCAGCTCGCCTTTAACAATCCCTGGTCTTCATGGCGCCTTAAAAACTACCTAGACCTCAGCTTGTTTACTGACATTCTCCGCTCGGCTATTGAGACTCCCTGATCTTTAACGCTTCTGGAGACCTTAACAGTCCTTCAACTGTTATATAAAGACTCCCTGTCCTTTATTTGGTTAAGATCCAGAAGTCTACCAGGCATTTATATCGTCTATAAAGATTCTGCCTTGGCTTCAGCCTATTAAGACTCCATGGCCTTCACCTGGTCCATTAAGACTTCCATGTCTTTAACTCGCCTTTAAAGACTCCCAGGACTTTACTTCGCTTATAAAGACCCTGACCTCCGGCTGGTATATTAAGACTCCCAGGCATGCAGATTGCCTATAAAGACTTCCTGGTCTTCAGCTGGTCTATTAAGACTCCCAGATCTTTTACTCGATTATAAACGCTCCCGGACCATCAGATCGTTTATAAAGACTTCCTTGTCTTCAGTTCGCCTTTAAAGATTCCCTGCCCTTCGGCTCGCCTATTAAGACTCCCTGTTCTTCAGTTGGTCCATTAAGACTTCCAGGCCTTTGACTCGCCTATAAATACTTTATGGCCCTCATCTGATCTAGTGAGACTCACTGGCATTTAATTCGCCTATAAAGACTCAATGGTTTTCAGCACTTCTATATAAAGATTCGGACCTTCAGTTGGTCTTTAAATCACCTATAAAGGCCCTTGGGCCTTCAGATCGTCTATAGAGATTTCTTGACCTTCAGCAAGTCTATAAAAATCTCTTGTCTTCAGATCGACTATAACGACTCCATATAAGACTCCCTGAGCTTCAATTCCCTGGTCCTCAGCTTGGCAATTGAAGCTCACTGATCTTCAACTCGTCTATAATATCTAAAGACTCCCTGGCCTTCAGCTGGTCAATTAAGACTCCCTAGACCTTATGTCTTCTGCTTGACTATTACGACTCCTTAACGTACAGCTCGTCTATTACGACACACTGACCTACAGCTTGACTTCAAAAACTGCCCGGCCCTCAACTCGTCTGCAAATAATCCCTTGCCTTCAGGTCGTATATTGAGAATCCTTGGTCTGCTTTTAATCCAAAAAGACACCCGGCTTATTTGCTGGCCTATAAATGCTCCCAAACCTTGATCTCGTCTATTGAAACTCCCTGGCCTTTGGCTCGCCCAGTAAGACTCTCAAGCCTTCCTTTATTATATAGAGTTCCAGGCCTTCACATCTTCTATATAACCGGACTTTATTTCGTCTACAAAGATTGGACTTCGTCTATTAAGGCTCTGAACGTATATTTAGACTTCCTTTCTTCATCTATAAGGTCACTTTGGCCCGCTTCTAACCTTCATATCGTTTTGTAGCTACCCACTATGTCGCCCCTTGCCGAACCACCTGTTTATTTCTTCTTCCACTTTTTTATTTCCAATATTATTGTTTGTTTTAAGGGGATTTTTCCAAAGATTTTCATATGCTTGTTGGGAAATCCACTACTACTGCTGATGCTATTGTTTTTGTTGTTATTTTTTGTTCAACATTATGTGCGTTCGTATAATTTTATTTACATTTATTTTGCGCATCACTGAATATTTTTATGATTTTCATCCACTTATTGGTTCGGCTTTTTACATTTTCTGGGGTTTCCTGTTGCGTTGCGTTCGGAATGAACATCCGTTGTGTCCTTTCCTTACAACATTTGATGATAACAAGGCTTCCTCTACAGCCTTGATGTCCATATTGTAGTCCTATGCGTGTATTTTTTATTTCCAATTTAATGTTGAATATGTGTGCACGTGTGTCCTTTTCAACGAGAGCTTATCTTCGGCGATGGACGAAGAAAAAAATCTAAATTTCAAATTGATTATTGATTCTGCGGCATATAGCCCGCCGCTTGCTTCGTTTCGTTTATTTCCGCCATGGCGAAATTTTTGTGGTTAGATGGATGTCAAAAAACTGACATTGGAATAAGAGATTTTCGTATTTTTTTTATTTTTCAATTATACAACCTTCTATTTACAGGCCTACGGTCAAAAAAATGATGATTAAACCAGAAGATAATATTAAAATGGAAAAAATTAGATATGACTTGTTATACGAGGAGGTGTATTTGAAAGATTTCAATATACGTTTCACGGAAGTGAGTAGGAGTAGGGCTAAGAAGAAATTTAAATATATATCAAAAAAGTGTAGCACAGGAAATTTGAATAAGTAGCGGTTAACCATAACGAAGTGCCTGCGAATATTTGTTTTTGCTTCAAGGAACCTTGGCCATTTTGCCCAGGGGTTATAAATAGACATATCAATTCGAAATTATGCAGATTTGAAGTGGATCTTTTTTCTTATAAATAAATATAATTTTTTGGTGAGTATAAACTTACCGACCCACTAAAGCAATTTTGCCTAAAATAAAAGAAATGTAATATTTGAAAATTTGAAGTATTGGATTTAATATAAAATATAAAGTAAATATCGGAGGAGAAAAATTTAAATTCAGTAGTCACACATTTTTTAGAAGACTTTAACGAAGACATAATGAAATGAATTCAAATGCCTTGAAGGGCTTCGAGGACATCGATGGGCCTTCATCCTGTTATAATGACTTGAGAAATTCACTCAGTTCCTCTATTAAGACTTCTTAGCCGTCTGCTGTTATGTTTCCGAGATCTTCATGCCTTATATTAAGACTTCCTGGCCTCTTCTAAGACTATCTGGGTTTCAAGTCGTATGTTAAGACTTTGAAGGCTTCATGTTAAGACCCACAGGCATTTAACTCGTCTATTACGATCCTCTGATGCACAGACAATATTTTTTGACTTCGAGGACTTCACTTCCTCTATTAAGACTTTCTTGCCTTCATTTCGATTATTTCAACTCCCTGGCCTCCAGCTAGTCTATTAAAGCTACCAGGCGCTTATAAATTACGCATATAACGACCCGCTGCCCTTTATCCCGCCCATAAATAGAAAAAGACAATGTGGCCTTCAGCTGGTCTATTATGACTACCAGGCCTTATCTGGTCTATTAAGACTCCCTGGCCTTCTACTCACCCTTCAGTTGGTCAATTAAGACTACCAGGCCTTAGCTGTTCTATTCAGCTCAGTCTTCAGCTCATTTATTGACATAAACTGGCCTTCCGTTCGCTCGTGTATAAAGTCTTCCTGGTGTTTGTCTCGTCTGCATGCCTTCTATTAAAACTTTCTGACCTCTACTACTATTAAAACTCTTTATTATTAAACTCTCAGACATTCAACTCGTCTATTACGACCCTCTGATTCACAGACAGTATTTTTGACTTCGAGGACTTCACTTCCTGTATTAAGACTTTCTTGCCTTCATCTCGATTATTTCAACTCCCTGGCCTTCAGCTATCTATTAAGGCTACAATACCTTCACCACGCCTATAAAGACTCCCAACCATTCAGCTCGTCTATTATGACTTTAAGACTCCTGGTCTATAACTACTATCTACCTGGCCTTTGTCTCGTCTATAAAGAATCCCTTGCCTTAAGCTCGTCAATAAATTTTCTCTGTATTCAGTTCATCTGCAAAGACTACCAGCCATATAAAACACTCCCTGATCTCAGAACGCCTATAATAAATACTGTCTGCCCTTCGTTTATTCAGATTTTCTTTATCTTGTCAATGAAGACTTCCTTTCACCTCGTCTATAAAGAATCTCTGATCTTTAACTCGTCTATAAATACTCTTCAACCTTCAGGTCATCTGGAAAGACCCCCGCCTTTAGATCGTTTATTAAGACTCCCTGCCTTCAGCTCATCTATAAAGATTCCCTGGCATTTAGCTCATCAATAAAGTCTCTTTATAGACCTCCTGGCCTTCAGTACTTCTACATTGATTTCCTGACCAACAATTCGCCCTTAAAGACTACCTGGACTTCAGGTAGTCACTAGATTTATGTTAATCTCCAAGACTCATTGGACTTCAACCCATCTCTAATGACTCGTTTAGGAAGACTTCCAGACCTCCAGATATAAAAAAACTCCCAGTTCGTTAATAAAGACTACCTGCTTTTTAGTTCGTCTATAACGACTTCCTGGGCTTCGGTTTGTCTATAACGACTCCTGGGCTTCGGTTTGTCTTTAACGACTCCCTTGCCTTCAGCTCTTCTACATAGCCACCCTGGATATCCTGGCCTTTGACTTCTCAATAACGACACCCTGGACTTCAACAAATCTATAAAAACTCCCTGTCCTTCAGGTTATCTATAAATGCTTCCTGCCCTTTTATGTCGTCTATAAAGACTTCCTGCATTTCAGTTCGTTTGTAAAGACTCTCAGTTATTCTATACAAACTCCCTGGCCATCAACTCTTCCATATATACAATATCCTCATGTATAAAGAATACATGGAGCTTGTCTATAAAGACTACACGTCCTTCAGTTCATCTATCCAGACTTCTTGGGCGTCAGCCCGCTTTTAAAGTCTCTTTGTAGACCGCCTTCAGCTCGTCATTATAGACCGCCTGACCTACAACTCGCCTATAAAGACTCCTGGACCTTCAGTTCGCCTTTCAAAAATCCCAGCTGGTCTGTAAAGACTCCCTGGCCTTCAGTTGATCTATAAAGTCTCCCTGAAATTCAAGGTGTCGAAACGACTTCCTCGCCATCCGCTTTTGTATAAAGGCTCCCTGGGTATTATATTGATAATTTGCAACTTTCGTAGCTTAAAGCTATCAATCATTAATAACGCCAACAAATATCCTCCTGCTATAAGCCCATAATTTCCTCAACATCCCAATCAAAAAAAGCAACAAAAAATAATCTCAAATTTAGCGAATTAACGCTGGAATCACAGGAATCACAGGCGAAAACATAAGTATCAAATTCCCCAAAAAGTTTCAGTTTATTCCCTCAGCACATCGACTACCACATCTTTAATTAGCGCACGCACACACACTCACACAACAGTAAACATATCTTATCAACTCATCAACAACATAAAAATATTCGTTTAATATCGGAAAGTAGGACCAGTAAGTAAAAAATATTTTCCAACGCCATAAGTAATAGAGTATCAATGTCAGGCTGGTGAGCATTGTTCCCGCTTCGATCGATTATTGGATATTTCACACTCAACCACACCGGAAGGAACTCGAGCAAGCCAATGCCGCTAAAGCACTCAAGTCGTTGGCTGAAGTGTTTGTTGGCAGCTACTCGCCTTTGTTGGAGGAAGGCGCCGGCTGTGGCAATAAATCCACAATTAAAATTTGTTGTTGTTACTTCGTGTGTGTGTTTGTTGTGCGCTCGCTCGCTTTTTGTAATCGATACTTTATCTGAATTTTGTGATAAAAACGACAAATGGAAATTTTTCACACGACTTTTGAACTTTCGTATTTTTTATTTGTTGATTGGCGATATTTGTTTCTCACATTAATTGTGCACCACCACCGCCGATGTCAAGGACAACGAGGAGGATGCTTTTTTTGTTTTTTACTTTGACAGATTACAATCGAAGCTATTTGAAATTACCTTCTTAGAATTTGGTAAAACAACTTTTTAGACTGTGGAAATATTTGTTGAAGGTATGAAGAAGCAACACGTGGAAATTTGTTCCACGTGTAAGCACCTACGCGTCCAAAAAATTTGAATAATAATTTTTTTTTATTTCCAAGAAACAGATATGTCTATAGAGGCGATCAAAATGTTAGGGAGTCTTCATAAGCGTGTTGAAGGTCAAGACGTGTTTATAGTTCAGCTGTGAGACAGGGAGCCTTTATAGATGATCTAAAGGGCTGGGGAAGGCCAGATAGTCTTTTTAATCGAGCTGAAGGCAAGGCTGAAAACCAGAGACTCTTTATAGACGAACTGAAGGACATGGGGTCTTTATAGACGTTCTGAAGGCCGGAAAGTCTTTGAAGACGGCTGAATGCCTAGGAGTATTTAGTGACATGTGGATGGCCAGGGAGTCTTTATAAACAGGCTGAAAGCCAGATAGTCTTTATAGATGATCTGAAGGTGTGGGAGTCCCTATGGACGAGCTGAAGACCAGATAGGTGTTATAGACATGGTAAAGGCCAGTGAGCCCTTATGGACGAGCTGAAGGACTTGGAGCCTTTATAGACGAACTGAAGACGAGGGAGTCTTCATAGACGTGTGGAAGAAAGTCTTTTTAAACGAGCTGAAGGCCATGAAGTCATTATAGAAGGCCAGGAAGTCATTATAGCTGAGCTAAATGCAGGGAGTCTTTAAGAAAAGTGCTGAAAGCCAGGTACTCTTTATAAACGACATGAAGAGCAGAAAGTCTTTATAGAGGAGCTATAGGCCTAAAGTCTTTACTGACGAACTGAAGGCCAGGGAGACTTTAAAGACTTAGAGGGCATTAAGATTAGCGAAGACCAGGGATTCTTTATAGAAGATCCGAAGGTCAAGGAGGGAGTATTGATAGACTAACTGAAAGCCAGGGAGTCCCTATAGACGAGCTGAAAGCAAAGGAGTATTTATAGAATAGTTGAAGGCCAGGGAGTCGTTATAGACGAACGAGTCTTAATGGACGAGAAGAAGGCCAGAGCGACTTTATAGAAGATCTGAAGGTGATGGAATCTTTACAGACTAACTTAAGTCCAAGGAGTCTTTATAGACGAACTCAAGGCCAGGGAGTCTTTATAGACGAGATGAAGGTGAGGCAGTCTTTGTAGAGGAGCTGAAGGCCTGTGTGGCTTTATAGAAAAGCTGAATGCCAAAGAGTATTTCTAGAAGAGTTGAAGGGACACTTGATAGACAAGATGAATGCCTGGTTATCTTTGTAGGCGTGTTGAAGGTCTGGAAATCTTTAAATACGAGCTATGACCTGAAATTCTTATAAAAAGCTGGAGGCCAGGGAAATTTTAGAGAAAAGTTGAACGCCTGGATACCTTTATAGGTCAGGTAGTTTATGTAGACGAGCTGAATAATAGAGAATCTCCATAGGCAAGTGAAGTTCCGAGAGTCTCTATAGACGAGTTGCATACCAGATATTTTTTTATAGACGATTTGCAGGTCAGGGAGTCTCCATAGACGAGATGAAAGCCAGGAAGTCTTTATAGTCGGATATTCATTCAATTGGATAACCGGCCTTGTATGCATACTAATTTAATGGACTCCATACCCTCCCCCACTCATCCTCAGACATCTTCGTTTTTTATTTCCGCTAATAATTACCCCCATATTTCCCCTCCCCCACGTAACAGTGTCACATATTTATGGACTCCTCAATACAAATTACGACGACAATGTTAAAATTGTGATATGATGAAGTGGCAACAATTAACACTAAATGCCTCCTGCTGTCCGCCCATTTAATCAACGCTAATTTATTGGTGCATTGACAGCAGCAGCATCGTCTTCCCCCATATGAATTGTCGAAGCCGAACACACAAAAATGGAAACAAGTGACAAATCACTGCTATTTTTGAAAATTTCTGCACCACATTTTTTTACAACCCATAGAAAATGTGCAATTTTTCATCATAATTTTCTTTCGATGTAGCATCGATTTTTTTCATCTTCGTGTTCATGGAGTTGGTGTTAACATCATCAAGGAGTCCCCAGAGTCTTTTAACTGGTTGACACATTTTAAGGCAAAAAGAAAAAAACACACACACTTGAGAGTTGCAGTGTAATCGGATGTGAGCAGGGGCGTAAGACGGTCATTTTTGGGGTCTTTAAAGAAATCTGAAGGGCCGATAGTCTATATAGACGACCGGAAGATCTGAATGTCTATATACTCGAGCGGAATGCCAAGGAGTCTTTATAGGCGAGCTTGAAGTCCAGGAAGCTTTTAAAGACGAACTAAGACCTAGGAGTCTTTATATACGTGTGGAGGTCAGATAGTCTTTATAGACAAGCTGAAGGTCAGGCAATCTTCATGGATGAGACTCTTTATGGATGAGCTGAAGGTAAGGTGGTCTTTGTAGACGAGCTGAGTCTTATCGGCGAGCTGAAGGCTAGAGAGTTTTTATAGATGAGCTGAAAACCACAGGGTTTTTATAGACCAACTGAAGGCCATGTAGTCTTCATAGTTGAGCTGAAAGCTATGGAGTATTTATAGACGAGCTAAAGACCAGGGATTTTTTATAGACGAACTGAAAGCCAGGGGTCTTATAGACGAGCTGAAGGCACAGTGTCTTTTTGGACGAGCTGAAGGCTCGAGTTGAAGGGTGTGTGTTTTTAAGGTCGAGCTGAAGGCCAGGGTGTCTTTGTAGACGAGATGAAGGTAAGGGAGTCTTCAAAGACGAACTGAAGGCAAGAGAGTCTTTATAGACGAGCTGAAGGCCAGGCAGTCTTTTAAGACGAGCTGAAGGCCAGGGATTCTTTATAGACGAGGATTCATTATAGACGAGGATTCTTTATAGACTAGGAAGTCCTCATAGACTAGCTGAAGGCCAAGGATTCTTTATAGACGAGCTGAAGGCCAGCGAGTCTTCATAGACGGGATGAGGGCCAGGGAGTCTTTGTAGGCGAGCTGAAGGCCACGCAGTCTTTATAGACGAACTGAAAGCAAGGGTATCTTTACAGATGAACTGATGGCCTGGGAGACTTTATACACGAGCTGAAAGCCAGGTAGTTTTCATAGACCAGCAGAAGGCCAGGGAGTCGTTATAGACCAACTGAAGGCTAGGGAGTCCTTATAGACGAGATGAACCAGGGAGATGAGCCGCAGTATAGTGAAGATAAAATGGAGACTGAAGGCTAGAAATCCTTTATAGACGAAATAGAGGTCCGAGTCGTTACCGTCAAGCTGAACTACAGATCAGGGAGTCTATATATGGGATTCAGGCCAGGGAGTATATATAGATGAACTGCAGGTTATAGAGCCTATAAAGGTGTCTTAATGCCAGAAATCCTTTATAGACGAATTGAAGTCCAGAAAGTCTTCATAGACGATTTGTATACTGGAAGAGTTTTTAGAAGATATACCGGCCAGGGGCAGAGCTAAGGATTTTAAATTCCCTACCTATTGCAATTGTCTCCTACGCCCCTGCCTATCTATTTATGTTAAGTACTTCGTTGCACCTTCACCCATTTGCTACATATTTCCGAACCAATTCTTGTGAGTTTGTTTTTTATTTTCATTCGTTCGTTCTTCTTCATCATTTTTGCACAGTTGACTTGACAGCTGTTGATGTCATTAACTCCGCAAACAACATCGACATGAACCTGGATAGGATGATGATGACGGAGAAGAAGCTAAAGCCTAAAGACGATGTTCCCGAAACATTGTACACTGTTTGGTGGTGTTGGTGTTGTCTGTTTTTTTTTTTTTTTTTTTTTTTTGGCTAAATAATCACTTGTGTCAAGTGACATGTGCGAAGAACAGCATCGGCCTCTTAAAAGTGGATTACATGAAGAAGAAGAATTTGAAACATATAATATTTTGAACGAATCATTACATTTTTGTTTTTCACACATGAAAACATATCTGGAACTGGGGTGGCTGCTATTCGAAGCGTAGGACGTTAAGTGGAGTTGGAAATAGGAGAAATGATTTTTATGGGATTTTTCGTAGGAAAATAAAAAGGAGAATGAAAATATATTCCTTAAAACTTCTACGCCTTTTGATCCTTGAAAATTTTTTTTTTAAAAAAATCTGAAAAATCTACGTTGAAAAAATATTCTTTAAAAAATCCACGCTTTGGTTGGCCGTTGAAAAAATATTCTTTAAAAAATCAACGCCTTGGTTGGTCTTTGAAAAAATATTCTCTACGCCTCTGTTGGTCGTTGAAAAAAATATTCTTTAAAAAATCAACGCCTTGGTTGGTCTTTGAAAAAATATTCTCTACGCCTCTGTTGGTCGTTGAAAAAAATATTCTTTAAAAAATCCACGCCTATTAAATAAAAATGTCCTTTAAAAAGTCCTCTAGTATTGAAGACCCTGAAAAACTATTCTTTAAAAATTCTTCAAATTCGTAATTATTTCTAATTTTTTCCCAAAACAACTGCTGCTTCCTTCCTGTCAAGTAGTAATAACTTAAATCCCTTAGGATCGAAACAACATATATTTCCTTTATAAATTTGACTCTTCTACTTCCCCTCATCCCTTAGAAAGAGGATAGCGGAACAATTACACTTATGTAGAATATTTTCTTAGAACAAACGAAGCATCCCATACATTTATTATTACCACAAAATGAGTCCCAGCAAAGTGAAGCAAAAAAAAAACAAAATATTTCAAAAATAGACAACCACCACCACCCCTTCTTCCCCCATCCCTGGAAACCATTTTCTTCGCTTGGTTTCCAAGGAGACAGCCGCTGATTTGATGGCCCAACAAATGCATAATATTTCGGTTTTTTGTTTTGGGGGCGCAGTCAACTTAATTGAGCATTAATTTTTTAGCTGAAAAAAGTGCGTCATAAAGATCTGCCATTGGTGGTGGTTATTAAATGTGACCATGGAATTGCTCGGAAAAAATAAACTCACTTAAAAAAACACATTACATTTTCATTTGGTATTTCGGGGAATTATTTTAGCCGTAGCAGTAAAAAGCCTAGGATTTTTAGTCCGAAAAACGCAATGGATTTTATCAGGCAGCCAGCCAGTCAACCAGCCTGCCAGTGAACCTCACCTCATCATGCCATCCAACCATATCCTTTTTGTAATGGCACGCACAAAAGAAAACTTAATGGCCGGTCATTGTTTGGAAGACAAGGTGGTGGTGGAGCAAGGTGTGGCGGCATAGATTTGTTGCTTAGTTTTTCGCATTATCCTTTTATTGTTTTATATTTACAATTCCCGTGATAATGGCTGACATGTCCAAAGGACTAGTCCACTAAACTCCTGCATTTTCATTACACAAATGGGGGCACTAAAACCAACCTCACCCTCCACAACAAAACCGCCCAACAATACCTTGGCATCCAGGTGACAACAATTGTAGTCCCCCCAAAGGACCTCCAATCTACACCACAAACAATAGCTGTTCACACACACTCACACACACACACATCCAGGTTTAACTGCACAACAATCATATCCAGGACATTTAAGCGAAAACATTTGCAAATCCATCCATAAAATCTGACGCAAATGAACGTTTGCTGAGGCCATTATGGCTTACACGCTCCCGACCCCGCTCTTTCTCTCACTATATGGTCCTCGCCCTCGCCCATTAACAGCAACACTTGCAATAAAATTGCTTTTCACAGGCAAACAACAGCAACACACCTTTTGGCCTGATTGATGACTGCATCGTTGTGTTTTGCCTATAGCGGAACCTATAGCGGAACCACCTTTCTGGCCCCGCATCCTGCGCATCACCAACAATACAATGCAAAAATTCTCACTTGGGTATTGATAAATTTCTGTGGCATGCGACTATGGTTGGCATAATGGAAAGCCACCGTCGTCATCATCATCATCATAAACAGCAACAACGACTACAACAAATGCAAATGCAACAACAATTGTTGTGGTATTTCAAAATGCCAACTTTGAATAAAAATTCTAAGGGGATTCTTTTACAGAGAGAGTTGTAAACATAAGTTGATGAATTCAAAGTTAGAATGTTGGAGAATTGATAGGAAAATTCGAAATACTCAATATATGCGAAAGATGACATAGGGTGGGTCGGATCAGGGGTCATCAACCGATGCGTCCATTTATTAAAGAATATTTTTCAGGGACCAAAAGAGGCGTGGATTTATTAATGAATATTTCTTCTAAGACTAAAAGAGGCGAGGATTTTTATTTAAAGAATATTTTTTCAGGGACCATATCAGGCGTGGATTTTTTAAAGAATATTTTTTCAGGGACCATATCAGCAGTGGATGTTTTAAAGCATATTTTTTCAGGGACCATATCAGGCGTGGATTTTTTAAAGAATATTTTTTCAGGGACCATATCTGGCGTGGATTTTTTAAAGAATATTTTTTCAGGGACCATATCAGGCGTGGATTTTTTAAAGAATATTTTTTCAGGGACCATATCAGGCGTGGATTTTTTAAAGAATATTTTTTCAGGGACCATATCAGGCGTGGATTTTTTAAAGAATATTTTTTCAGGGACCATATCAGGCGTGGATTTTTTAAAGAATATTTTTTCAGGGACCATATCAGGCGTGGATTTTTTAAAGAATATTTTTTCAGGGCGTGGATTTTTTAAAGAATATTTTTTCAGGGACCATATCAGGCGTGGATTTTTTAAAGAATATTTTTTCAGGGACCATATCAGGCGTGGATTTTTTAAAGAATATTTTTTCAGGGACCATATCAGGCGTGGATTTTTTAAAGAATATTTTTTCAGGGACCATATCAGGCGTGGATTTTTTAAAGAATATTTTTTCAGGGACCATATCAGGCGTGGATTTTTTAAAGAATATTTTTTCAGGGACCATATCAGGCGTGGATTTTTTAAAGAATATTTTTTCAGGGACCATATCAGGCGTGGATTTTTTAAAGAATATTTTTTCAGGGACCATATCAGGCGTGGATTTTTTAAAGAATATTTTTTCAGGGACCATATCAGGCGTGGATTTTTTAAAGAATATTTTTTCAGGGACCATATCAGGCGTGGATTTTTTAAAGAATATTTTTTCAGGGACCATATCAGGCGTGGATTTTTTAAAGAATATTTTTTCAGGGACCATATCAGGCGTGGATTTTTTAAAGAATATTTTTTCAGGGACCATATCAGGCGTGGATTTTTTAAAGAATATTTTTTCAGGGACCATATCAGGCGTGGATTTTTTAAAGAATATTTTTTCAGGGACCATATCAGGCGTGGATTTTTTAAAGAATATTTTTTCAGGGACCATATCAGGCGTGGATTTTTTAAAGAATATTTTTTCAGGGACCATATCAGGCGTGGATTTTTTAAAGAATATTTTTTCAGGGACCATATCAGGCGTGGATTTTTTAAAGAATATTTTTTCAGGGACCATATCAGGCGTGGATTTTTTAAAGAATATTTTTTCAGGGACCATATCAGGCGTGGATTTTTTAAAGAATATTTTTTCAGGGACCATATCAGGCGTGGATTTTTTAAAGAATATTTTTTCAGGGACCATATCAGGCGTGGATTTTTTAAAGAATATTTTTTCAGGGACCATATCAGGCGTGGATTTTTTAAAGAATATTTTTTCAGGGACCATATCAGGCGTGGATTTTTTAAAGAATATTTTTTCAGGGACCATATCAGGCGTGGATTTTTTAAAGAATATTTTTTCAGGGACCATATCAGGCGTGGATTTTTTAAAGAATATTTTTTCAGGGACCATATCAGGCGTGGATTTTTTAAAGAATATTTTTTCAGGGACCATATCAGGCGTGGATTTTTTAAAGAATATTTTTTCAGGGACCATATCAGGCGTGGATTTTTTAAAGAATATTTTTTCAGGGACCATATCAGGCGT
>NW_026880096.1:0-29301 GCF_032173495.1 Musca vetustissima
AAATTTATAAGAAACCAAAAATGAAAAAATAAAAAATTTTATAAGGCTTGAAAGCAAAAAGTGTTCAAAGGTGCCCCCCTCTCCCCTACATTTTAGGATTTAATTTTTTATCTATATATATTTAAAGAATAATTAAAAAGAGGGTTTCAAATATGAAAACACATTGAAATTAATATGAATTATATTGAATTCATAGTATATATAACGCACTAAAATTTATATTTACTTACATAATTATTGTGATTTGGTATATTGTGTGTTAATTCATTTTAGAAAAGTTTTTAAATATGGATGTTTATGGTTCTGGGATTATGCTGCTAATATTAAATTAGTTGATATCCAGCAGCACACATAAATTGTTGAATTGTCGATATAGGGTTGACTATTATTGCAGGATGCCAAATATATGGAGGGGTACTGGAAAGAATTTCTGCTAGGTTTTAATCAACGTCAATGGAAGTAACAATTATAAGAATTTCTGGGTTCAGGTAACGTTTGATGCACAAATTCGTTCACTCTATGTCACGTTCCAAACATAAAATTTTTGGAAGAAAATGTATTTTTTATATGCTCCAGTTGATACAAAGAGGTAAAGGTTTTTGGTGAGGAAACTGATTGTTAATTGTTGCTGAACGGTTTCGCAAGTTTAGGAGCGCCAAGTGCCTAATTTTTATTTAAAGAAAAAATTGTCCTTTGCTGATGGTGTATAAATATGTGCAATTTATAATGTCCTAGAAAAAAGTAGGAGAAAATCAAGCAGCGTGTTTTGACTCGGCTGAAGTTTTGTACGTTGTTGGAGTTACACTTATAGATGACTACGAAGGATAAGTCTAGCGGGAGGTTGTTGGTTCCAGTTTCCGCATCTACCCTGTGGGTAGAATACGAAAAGCACGTTTATGGTAGTTTTAGTACTCCAACTTCAGAATTCACTTGCCAATTTGAAATTATCGTGGTGGAAATTTTGATAAGATCATAAAGTAGCAGTATACTTTTGTTAAGAGTATAACCAAGATGGCAAAAATTCACTGTAAAATATCACTATTAATTCATGCATTTTTACAGCCATCCTTAGAGCATACCTCTTAATATGAGAATATTTTATTGCACCACAATGTTTATAAAAATTTTATATAAGAATTGTAGTTTCTTCGTATACGATTGACGTGATTTTTTGGAATGTTTTAGTTGCTTAATTTTTTCACGATGTTTTCTTTTCAAATGTTTGTAGAAAAAGAAATAATTTCTGATCACTTACGGAAGACGATGGCTTTTGTGGCTTGTTAAAGAATTGAGCTCGAAAGAGAAATGTCAAGATTATGAATAATCAGTGTGAGACATTTTCGATAAATATCGAAGATGTAACTATTAGTTACATCTGAAAAATATATTCAAATTGTGTAAATGGTATGGTAGATTTGTTTGTTTTTAAACACCTTAAATATAATTTTTAAATAAATTTTAATGAAATTTTATATAATTTTCATTTATTGGCATCAATTTAAAAATAAATTAATGGTTTTGCACGACAATAATTGACGGAACATTTGTGTGTACAGTACAATTTTGTTTGTGTGAGAAAAAACGCTTATAAGCAACACTTATCTGTCCGTCCATTTATCGCTATCAAAGAGAAGAAGTGATAATCAAAACAAACATCAATCAGTTTTTTTTAACATATCAAAGTGCAGGAAAATAAACCTTCAAGTCTAAAAAATTAAGTAATTTTGCAAATTTGGGTAAGATTTCGATATAGTAAAATTTAAACATATGTATATCTGGTGGTAATTCCAAAACGTTTATTTTTGTCTAGGTAGAATCAATCTTTCCAAGAACATAAAGGAAAATTGTTTCATACCGATGAGGGGATTATAGTGGTAACCAGAAGAAGGTGATAACATAACATATTTGGGACAACTTCTCGAGATTATATCAGAGGTACCAAAGCGATACTACTCTTGTGATACCCAAAAGTGAAATTTTCTAAACCAAAGAATGTGGAAAGTTTTTAAATCAATTATAAAACCAATGATTTTTAATGGTTGTACGAAGAAGAAAATATGTTGCCAAAAATGTCGGTGAATAAAATTTTATGTTGCTTCTGGTTTTTGTTTATTTTTTAATCATGGTCAAATATGTGTCCAATACCCGAGATAAAAACGAATTTCGCTTAAAAAGCGTTTTAAAAACAAGCTGAAGGTCAGATAGTCTTTAGAGACAAGGTGAAAGTAAGCAAGGCTCAATAGACGAGGTAAAAGATCACTAAGACGAACAAAAAGCCAGGGGATATTTTATTGACAAAATTGAGTCAATGGAATTCTAGGTAATATAAAGGAATAGAAAATATATTTGATGTTCAAATTTTTAGACAGAGAGCCGATGTGATGACTAGGGACTAGAAAACCCGATATGCCAAAATAAAGCCATTTTGGTGTGGATAAAATCTTCAAAAGGGACTGGACCTTTACATGGAACTGCGTTTCCCAAATAAAATCCGCATGTAATTAGTTATATTAATATGATGTGGACAGTAGATTTTCTTGTTGATTTTATTTTAAGAGCTAAATAAAGAAAATGTAATTTTTTTTATTTTTATTGTATCCCTTGTGCTATTTCATTCTACCTATCACCCACGTTACTTATCATATCAACGCTCACCAGGCAAATCACGTTCCCATAACGTTGCTGTTACCAAAAATATTGTTGCCGTTGAAAAGGGTTTGCAAACACAAAATGCTTTATTAAGTTGCTAACCGTAACATTAAAATATAATTTTTACTGAAAGATAACACTTGACCTTTCAACTCGTACACGTACCCGCACACACACATACACAATACCCAAGATGCTGCTCAAATTAATTTTAGATTTGGGACACAATACCATATGTGACCAATGTCGTTTGTCTGTTTAGTTGTTTTTGATAGTCGACATTAGGGCAATTGACAATTTTTAAAAATATATCGAAAATAATGAATTTTACTGTTGCAAAAAAAATGTATGAATGAATATGAAGGAATTCCACGAATTTCACTCTAAATCAATATAACTTGAACTGGAATCCTGCAATGTATGTCTGTATTGAACATATTTTAATGATGTAACATTTGTATGAAATCCAACAATATTATGTATGAGACATATAGCTCTCATACATAATTTTGTTCGATCTGGGTCGGTTTAAAGTAAACTTGAATCTATTAAGAATCCCATACACATACCATTCTGAAATCTATGAAAAATTGCAAGTCAATCGGGAAGACTTGGATTCTTTTGGTATACCATTTGTATGAAACCGAGCAAAGTTATATGTGTATGAAAATTTGGACCTAATTGAGCAACCCTTGTTATTGTATTAGTCGGACAAACATTGGTAGTTTGGTGCACCATTTACATAAAATCTAACGAAACTATATATGGGAGTTTTATCGAAATCTGAACCGATTTCCACAAAACATCGCATACATCAATGTGGACCTATTCCAGTACGCTGTGCCAAGTTTTGTCACGATCGGACAAATATTGGGTGCTTGGAGCTATATCTTATGTGAACCGATTGCAACAAAACTCCGCGTACTTATAGACCTATTTCAGTACGCTGTGGAAAACTTTGTCTCAATCGGATTTTTTTTTTTGCAAATAGAGAGCAGGACTTCTATGAGAGAGACATTATGAAGTTACCTTTAAAATTGTAATAAATCGTGCAACAAAACGGCATATTTGGCCCAAATCGGACATTCCGAAGAATGTTAAATAAAGCACTATAGTTCATATATAAATAATTGATTTCTTTATCCCCAACCTAATATATATCTTATAGGTCAAGAAGGAGTATTTCGATTATTTACGAACGGGATGCCAGATTACAAATTACGCCTGTCATAATCCATAATCCAATAGTTCATTAAATTTATTACATCTTAAAATATGAATTTTCAGAGCACATCTGACACATATATAATAATTTTGAAAATGTAATTTAATTACAAATTGTTATATTATTATACAAATGTATTAACTATGAATATATAATCTGATAGAATATGCTTCATAGTCTACATGAATCAATTCTTTGTAAAATGTTTAAATTTTCTGTTGAAAATCTTAAATTTATAACAATTCATGTTGACTATTTTCATCTTGTATCTTAAACTTATATTTCTAATTTCTATTAAATAAGACTGACGTAAATAAGAAAAACGTGACTTTTGCTAAAATTCATATTTAATGAAGTGAATACCTAAAATCGGCTTAATTTTTCTTAGGTAGCTGTGTACAAGTGTGCCTTTTGCTGTTACTTCAAAGGAAATGTACAAATGGACGCAGCATAAAATAGTGGTCACTAAGGGATTTTCTGTGAAAATTGTTGGCTGTCTACTAGGATATGATTACAACTTATATAAATAAGGATAAAATGTTCATATAGAAAATATACAAAAGAGTGTAACAAATATATAATAGGTTGTTAGGAAGCATTATCGATGTCGAGGACGTGTGGGTGTATTTTCGGTTAGGTAAGAAAAATACCCATTCAAAAAATCAACAATTTAAAATGTCATTAAGTTTGGCCGTACGACTTCGGAGAGTTACGATTTTTCAAAAGTAAATATTGTATAAACAATATCAAGGAATGTCCAAAATTTAAAAGTGTATTTCAAATATTTGAAGTCGTTGGAGGTTATAAAATAATATGTAAATTGGAAGGCACTAACAATAACGAATCTATTAGCCTACTAATAATTTCCTTAATATATATAAACATTTACAGGAAATAGAATTGAATGTCCCCACAAAAATCCTAATATCGAAATAAAATTAATTCCAAATTCAAAAAAGTAAATATTTTCAGATACCAAAATTGAAAACATAATCTTCTTATTTTTTATATTTTTTCATATATTTAATGGAGATTCGTCCTTCTTCTACTTTTTTTCTGTGAAATAATATTCCTGATTTGCTTCGTTATCCCTTTTGCTAGGATTTAGTGGTATATCTTTTTCTTTCGTTCGGTAAATTATTTATTTATTCTACGAAATTGAATCCTTTTTCTTTGTGTACTTTGCATAAAATTCAAACTTTTCTAAGCCATTCGAATTGGTTGCAAAGAAAAGTCACCCACATTTTTATACGCTACACAACTATCGTCATATCTCGACTAGCTGAGTCGATCTAGACATGTCCGTCCGTCCGTCTGTCCATTATAATTTGTAAACACGATACAGGCCACAGTTATGGACCAATCTTCACGAAATTTTGCATGTAGGATGGGTTCTGGCCAATGAAGACCCCTATTGTTTTTGGAAAAGATCGGTTAATGTTTAGGGGATGAAATGGACCAAAAACTTTATTTTTGTCGGTTTTTCTGGTCGCTCCAGAGGCCGCAATTATGACCCAAACACCTCGAATTTTTGCATGGAGAAGGGGATCGGGCCAAGGAATAAGCATGCCTGTTTTGATAAAGATCGGTCAATATTTAACGGGTCAAATGGACCCTAACTTTTGTGTGAAAAATGACAAAATTTGTATTCTATGGCGTATATATTTACCACTGAAGGACATAGACCCGAGAAGTTGATAGTATATCCAAGAGGAGTGGTTGACATTTAAATTGACACCAATTTTATTGTCGTAGGTACTCGGATGCGGGAGTTACACTTAAATATTTAAAGGTGCTTACGTATTCATATATTATTTAGTAACCTATTACCACACTGGAGGGCGGAAATATAGCGCTTATCGCTTTGAAATGTTCTGTGAGGTTCCAGTTATGGTCAAGGACAACGCCTAAAATGTTAGGTGATGTTCAGATAATAATTTTTTCGGATGAAGTGGATCGAAAACTTAATTATTTGTACTTTTCGAGTCGAAAAACGAACATCACAACACAACCCACGGTGAAGGGAATCTGGGCAAGTAATTAGAGGGGCTGTACTGATTATTAGTAACATTTGCTGACCTCTAGCCAGTCAAAAGTGTCCAAATATCGCGAAATATTGCCCATTCTCAGAATATAGTACCACAAAAAATTAGATTTTCATGGAAGTTGTGTAGGGTATCGTATGGTCGGCCCCGTCCGAATATACTGCTCCGCTCACTGGTTTGTTCAGCATTTGTATTCCGCCCTTGTAGCGTTTTTGCATTATTTTTAACATATTTTCTATTTCCCCTACTCAGGGAGAATAGAAATGAAAACAACACATTAAAATTCAATTATAACAAACAATCCTTCGAACTGATCTTGTTATCTCATATCGATTTGAATAAAAATTTAGTTGTTTCTGCCAATATCTGTTGGGAGAGATGTATCTGTAGATGTTTAATACTCTATGAAGGTCGTTTTCTTTGTCATCTTGAAGTTTCGTTTATGAATTTTTTTTCATATATGTTTATGTGAATGATGTGCAATATATTTATAATGCGAATTATATATTTGGAAACAATCATATGAGAAGGGCAAATAATATTAAGAATGTTTTAAATACGATTTGGTTACCCATTACAAAAAATAGTTTGGTAGGCAAAAAAAAAAAAAAAAAAAATTGTATGATTTTACGGAACACCGGCGAAGAGCACTTCCACGGTGGTGCTCTTCGCCGATCTGAATAATCCAGAGAAACAAGAGCAATGAAGAGAGAAGGCGAATTGCAAACCAACAAAAACAAACCAGTTAGGAAAGATCAAAAGTCGGACGGAGCCGACTATTTTATACACTTCAACACTTTTGGGTACATACAAGAGATATATCCTGTATATAGATGTTATATGCGATGTTATGCATATTTGGAAGACAATTGAAATGGAATTGCGCAACAAACAATTTGTGATATACATAGATATTTGAACCAATAAACCAGTAAGGAAAGTAGTAAAGTCAGACGGGGCCGACTATATGATACCCTTCACCACTTTAGGTATATCCAACAGATGGACGTCGCATTTTTGAAGGACCATTAACCTGAAATTAAACATGTCATTCTGCAACCTATACTAAATTTTGGTCAGATACACAATACAATTCTTACAATGGGACAAAATTATGTAAATAAATTTAATTTGCTTTAAATCTCGAAATCTAAACCGATTTTATCGGAACTTGCCACATTTTAGATTACACTTATTTCAGTATGTTTTTTTTTGCATTCGGCCACATTTTGAGTTCTTCATTTACTTATAAATCCAAATTTCGTGCAAATGGAAGGATATTTAGGGACTTCACCTAAAATCGGACGAAAATGTATATGGGACCTATATCTAAATCAGAACCGATTTTCACGAAATTTAAAACACATCATTCTAGGCTTACCAAATCGAAGGATATATAGGGACTTTGGTACACTATTTACCTAAAATCGGACGAAAATATATATGGGAGCTATATCTAAATCAGAACCGATTTTCACGAAATTTTACACACATCTTTCTATACTTAATTCAGTACGCTATGCCAATATGCACAAATAGAATGATATATAGGGACTTTAGTGCACTATTTACCTAAAATCGGAGAAAAATATGTATGGAAGCTATATCTACATCTGAACCGATTTTTCCCAATTTCCATAGGGTTCGTTCTTGTGCCAAATAAGTGAACATGGACGGACGGACGGACAGTCGGACATGCATAAATCGACTTAAAAAGTGATTCTGTGCATATTCTCAAAAGGAACCATGTGTCTATCTCGTTTTCTTTTGCCTGTTACAAACATATGCACAAAGACATAATACCCTGTATCACAGTGTGGTGAAGGGTATAAAAACCATACTCATAACATTCTATAAAAAATGACTTCGATTTTTTTGTGTAACATTTGTATGAAATCCAGAAAAATTATGTAGAGGAGCTATATGTAAATCTGAACCGATTTCAACAAAACATCACAGTCGTCAAACTGGACTAAGTTCTGTACGCTGTGCAAAGTTTTGTCTGAATGGGACAAATATTGGGGGTTTGATGTACCATTTACATAAAATCGGACGAACATATATATGGGAGCTATATCGAAATCTGAACCGATTTCAACGAAACTTCACAGACGTCAAACTGGACTGAATTCAGCACGCTGAATCAGACAAATATTGGGAGTTTGGTGCACCATTTACAAAAAAACGGACGAAAATATTTATAGGAACTATATCTAAATCTAAACCGATTTCTAAACCGCTGTGAAAAATGTTGTCTCAATTGAGCAAACATTGGAAGTTTGGTGCACCATTTACATAAAATCGGACGAAACTATATATGGGAGCTATATCTAAATCTGAATCGATTTTCAATAGGGACTTGTGCCAAATTTCATCCAAATGGGATGATAAATTCGACCTTTACTTGTTTACAATTTAACATCAGCAGATGGGCGGACATGCTTAAATCGACTCAGGAAGTTATTCTATGCATATTCTCAAAAGGAACCATGGGTCTATCTCGTTTCCTTTGGCCTGTTACAAGGATATGTTACAAACATATCTGGAGAATAATTTTTTTTTCCAAAAGTTTTCAAAATGTTTTAAGACGCTCTGCTTAATTTTCAGCGCGTTTAAATTCCTATAAAAATTTTCCAATCTGAGTGTCTGTAATTTGGTATTGGTACAAAAATTCGTACTCTACCATAGCATTCCATCGTAGCCAGTTTTCAGACGCACTTAACGGCGTTTTTACTTGCTTTTGTTAGTTGCATAGAAGAAATATTGGGCAAATTTCGATTCATACAAAGTTCCAACCTGCCGTCCAGGTCTGCTTTTTCTACTCTCTAAAATACGCAATGCTCAGCAATTTTTTGTGGTTGAATGTCATCTGCCTGTGTTTCCATTTTTATTGACTAAACATTTATCTTCATTGTATAGAGTGTTGACCAACATTTACTAATCAATTAAACATTTAATTAAATGACTATTTCTATATTCACTCAGCTACCATTTAATTTCCCATTAAATTCTCTAAATGTCCCATTTAAACCAACAGCATTTATTTACAATTCTGGTATGGATTATTTTACACAGAAATATTTTGATTGTATTTACCTAAATAAATGCCACATTTTCATAATTGAATTAATATTTGTGGTGCTTAGCAGTTCGATTACAGACAATTTCAACTAATGACATATCCACATACATACCCGCCCAATAACCTAACTACCGAACGATCGAATGAATGAATGAATGAAGTTAAACATTTTGCACAAATTCATATTAGGATTTGTTGGTCAAGGCTAATGTCAACAACAATTAATTTCATAATTGTTATAAACTTGTTTGCGGTTTTTGGCTATGCAAATTGACAAAATTTTCTCAGAGACTGCGTTCAGTTGCACAAACATAGAGTTGCATAAATACATTGAAATCGTGTTTGGAATTTGTGATGAATGAGAAACGAGCATATGGTATTAATATTTTGCAATGAGTCATTAAAATTGAGGATATTGCTAACTTTTGCTACTGGGGTGGCCATTATGGTTAGGTTTTTGGAAAGTCATCCGGAGATGAAAGATTTGATCTTTGTCGACGGAACCCCATAAACATCTTGATAATCCTATCCATGTTGATTGCTTTTATACCATACTATCAAAAATGTGGACATATATTTAAAATTTCAGCGAATTCAGTCGAAAAACGCAGTCAAGAACCCCAAAATTCCGAAAATTGGGGGTTACCCTTATATGAGAGCTATGCCTAAATGTGGACCAATATAGCCCATCTTCGAACTTGATCTGCCTACAGACAAAAGACAACTCTATTCAAAATGTTGGCAATATATCTCAATTCGTTTAGAGGCTAGAGTGATTACAACAGACAGACGGTCATGTTTAATCGACTATCGAAAAAAAAACTTAATATACAAACTTAATACACTGTATACCTCCAGTGAACGATCTTCTTGGGAGTCGGTTATCTTCTCGTTGGTTCTCTTAATTTTGTTACTGGGTGCTGCTCTCTTGCTACTTTTTGTGACTTTCTCCTCTCTCGTGCTTGTCTTTCCAATCTCAAAGTAGACGCCTTTGGACAAGTAATGTACCTTACCCTCAGTTTCTCGGACGCAATAATCTCGTCGATTCCTCTATAGCGCCTCCATGCAAACCCTCGCATAAAATAGCGACTCCTTACAACTGTTACTGCTCTGTGCCTATTTCATAAAGTTTGGAAAGTTCTTTGGGATTCCTGACCTTTACGGAAGTTTCCGATTCAGTTATTGTTTTTTGATATTAGAGTCAGATTGCAGCACTCAGTCAATGGATTTGTTATTTATTAGGAAAATTATTGAAATTTTTAATTTAAAAATTTTACATTTGGTATGGTTTCCAAATAAATTAAATTGCCCCTAAACTAATATTAATTTTATGAATTTTTTAATTTAAACTGGCGTTGAAAACATTCATCTCTTACATGCTTCTTCATTTTTGGCATACAATAATTAATTTATTTTTCATCTCTTTCTGGAGCTGTTTTAATTTTAAGTTCCTGGAAATTAAAACCACAGCTTCAAATACGGTTACTAAGAAATATAAAAATTTAATGAAAATTTCTCAACAGTCATGTAAAACTAATGAAACTTTTCTCGGTTGTTGAAAACGCAATAACGATGGCGATAGTCTCGTCATTTGGACGTTATGAGTGGTTGTAGCTGAAGAAATGTTGTTGTTTGCCGTTGCAATTATAATGCACTTCACAGTTTTATGACAAACTATTTCTTTAGCCATTGTTTTTTTGGGGATTGTGGAGAGGGTCGAAATGCCAAAGAAGAAGAAATAAATAAAAATGTAACTTTAGTCGGACCACTATTGGGAGTTTGGTGCACTATTTATATTAAATCGGACGAAACTATACATCGGAGCTATATCTAACCGAACCGATTTCAACAAACCTTGGCATATAACTATCTAGACCTAATTCAATACTCTGTGCAAAATATTGTTTTAATCGGACCACAATTGGCAGTTTGATGCATCAATAAGTTAAAATGGGACGAAAATATATATGGGAGCTATATCTAAATCTGAACCGATTTTCTCCAGTAGGGTTCGTCCTTGGGCCAATTAAGTGACCTGTGCCAAATTTCATCCAAATCGGATCATAAATGCGACCTGTACTTTGTTAACAAAAATACATGGACGGAAAGACGGACATGCATAAATCGACTCAGAAAGTGATTCTATGCATATTCTCAAAATACCATTTTTGATTATTTTTGTCTGTTACAAACATATGCACAAAGACACAATACCCTGTACCACAGTGTGGTGAAGGGTATAAAAAGCGGGTTATAAGGGGACTACCCCCATATACGACTACAAAAAACCAAACTACAAAGAATTTGGTTGAAAAACGCGTTCATGAACTCCAAAATACCGA
Organism: Musca vetustissima; assembly: GCF_032173495.1. Classification (NCBI taxonomy): domain Eukaryota; kingdom Metazoa; phylum Arthropoda; class Insecta; order Diptera; family Muscidae; genus Musca; species Musca vetustissima. Next base: position 11,344 of record NW_026880096.1, read on the forward strand.
AAATTGGGGGAACCCTTATATGGGGGCTACCCAAAAAAATGGACCTATATTTATTATTTATAGTGGAGAGATGTGCTACCTAATAAGAACTCGACGTACTAAATTACAGTCAATTCGGTCGAAAAATACGATCAGAACCCCCAAAATACCAAAAATTTGGAAGTACCGTTATATGGGGCTACCAGAAAAACTGGACCTATATTTATAAGTTTTAGTTAGTACCACAGTGTGGTGAAGGGTATAAAAATGTAAAAACATGGACACATACGAATTATTACTTACTAGCTTTCCATGAAAATTAAAGAACAAGAAGATTTCATCACGTTGGATAAGGAGTTATAGCCACTTGCAAATTTTGAAAAAGAAAATACTGGCACATTTCTACCCTCTATCCCTTTTTATACCCTCCACCATAGTATGGAGGGCAAATTAAATTTGTTGCTCATCGAAATAATAATTTCCGACCCTATAAAGTAGATAACTATATTTTAGATCACCGTAAAATTCTATGACGATATAAACACGTCTGTCTGTCTCTTGTAATCACTCTAGCATTTGAGATAGATCACCAAAATTTAGCATTAAGTCGCAATGTAGTACTTTATGTTCTTATTGGTTAGCAAATCTCTGATGGTAAATATTGTAAGATTTTCTTAATATGATTTTCAATGATGTAACTTACATTTTAAATTCCGTTTTGATAAATGGACTATTTACTTGACATAAGTCAGTCAACCAGTCAGCAAACTAACCTGGCGTTACTTAACTAAGGAGGAAACATAACGAACCAAGTAAATTTTGAAAATAACGAATCATTCCCCTCTGTTGTTCAGAAACTCCAATACATACTTGCATGGATGTATGTATTTATATATATATGTGAACAAATTGTGTTACATTGGGCACTTGTACGCCATTGGCTCCTTGTTAAGCGGAATTAAGCATCCATGACTCTTTGGCTGAACATGGTTCCATTGTTACCTCTGCCAATCAATTGCTTCACACAATTTCCGACCACAAAACTTGAAATTCTATTAAATGCTTGTCGGTTACTTTTGCAATGTTGTTGAAAATTGCTTCGGCATTTTTGTAGTTGTTGCTGTATGTATGTAGTATTGTGGTTTGACATTGCAAGTGTTATTAATGATGCTGTGCTGGTAGACACATTCATTTTACCGTTTATAGAATACAATTGGTATGGAAGTGGTATTCGGAATTATTTTTCTTTATGTAGTTTCAAACAATGAATGTCTGTGCCATGGTTTATTTTGATGCCATTTTAAAGTACATATTTCGAAACTTTGCTCTTAAAGAACAAATAAAGTTAAATGTTCGAAACACCATGCTTCGAATTATTCTTTTCCAACATTTTATATATAACAGTTTCACGTATCTATTGTTTTCAAGAGCAAGAGTATTGTGTATAAAATTCAAATGGTGTGGCGTCCAAACAAAAAAAGAAAAAAAACGAAATAGAAATGAAACAATGAGCATAACCAACGAACAACAGATATCGGTAACTCCATAAATATGAATAAATAAATAAAACTACAACAAAAAACAGTGCCTGCTTGTATGTCCTTTTGTAATCACACTAAAGTTTTAAAATTCCTACCAATGATTTTGAAAGGATTTCTCGGGCAGTAAAATATAACTGCAATGTTGACGTAAGTAGATGAGAAAGTGATGTCTTTGTATGTAAATTGCAAATGTTTCATAAATCACAGAAAATATTTCTTTATTATTTTTATATAATTTTATATTTCTTTTAAGGAAATATAGAATATATTTATGGCTTACAAAATAATGTCACCACTTTGGGTATATAAAAGCAGTAATGAATATATTAAAGTAGGACTGGACCGACTATATGAAATCCTTTACCACTTTGGATATATTCTACATATGTATCCTAAAAGACGTCGCCTTTTCGAAGGAATATTGACGTGATATTAAACGAACTTAAATATGTGATCTTTATCTAATTGTAAACCTACCAATCCCTGCATATGTCATTCTCTAACCTATACTAAATTTTGTACATCGATATAAAGCAAACTTGACACACGCTATTTGGTAAGCTACACTAAAATTTAATCTCAATTACATGAATAAGTCGAAATTAGATATGGAAGCTATATCTAAATCTGAACCAATTTTCGCGAAACTTTGCACACATCATTCTAGACTTAATTCAGTACTCTATAGCAAATTTCGTGCAAATTGAAAAATGTACAGGGACTTTGGTGCACCATTTACATTAAATCGGAAGAAAATATATATGGGAGCTATATCTAAATCTGAGCCGATTTTCACTAAACTTAGCACACATCATTTTACACTTAATTTAGAACGCTATGCCACCATTTACATAAAATCGGGCGAAACTATATATGGAAGCTGTACCTAAATCTGAACCGACTTTCGTGAAACTTAATACACATCATTCTAAACCTAATTCAGTACTCTATACCAAACTTTGTGCACCATTTACATGAATTCGTACCAAAAAATATATGGAAGCTATATGTAAATCGGAAACGATTTTCACTAAAAGGGTTCGCCCGGAAACGGAAATTCAACTCTAGGCAACATTTTAACGGTCTATCTCAATTAGGCTTTCTATTGTAATCACTCACAATAGACAGACGGACATGTTTATATCGTCATAGAATTATACGCCGATCAAGAATATACATACTTTATAGAGTCGGAAATGATTATTTCGATAAGTTACAAACGAAAACCAGTAAAGTCGGACGGGGCCGACTATATGATACCCTTCACCACTTTCGGTATATTCAACAGATGGAATCCTAACAGACGTCGCATTTTTGAAGGAGCATTACCATGAAATTAAACATGTCATTGTGCAACATATTATGTAAATAAATTTAAAGCCAAATACCGAAATCTAAACCGATTTCATCGAAACTTCACATGTTAGGTTACACTTATTTCAGTATGTTTTGTGCATTCGGCCACATTTTGCATTCTTCATTTACTAGGGACTTGGTGCACCATTTACATAAAATCGGACGAAAATATATATGGGAGCTATATTTAAATCTTAACGGATTTTTACGAAATTTAACACACATCTTTCTAGACTTAATTCAGCACGCTGTGCCAAAGTTCGTGCAAATCTAATGATTTTCAGGGACTTTGGTGCACCGTTTACCTAAAATCGGGCGAAACTATATATGGGAGCTATATCTAAATCTGAACCTATTTTCTCGAAATTTACCATACATCATTGTCGACTAATGATTTTCAGGAACTTTGGTACGCCATTTACCTAAAATCGGGCGAAACTATATATGGGAGCTATATCTAAATCTGAACCGATTTTGCCGAAATTTAGCACACATCATTGTCGACTTAATTTAGTATGCTATGCCAAAATTCGGGCAAATCTAATGATTTTCAGGTACTTTGGTGCACCATTTACCTAAAATCGGACGAAAATATATATGGGAGCCGTATCTAAATCTGAACCGATTTACTCAAATTTCAATAGCGTTCACCCTTGGGCCAAACCAATGGGCTGTGCCAAATTTCATCCATGTCGGATCATAAATGCGACATGTACTTTGCTCACAAAAATACATGGACGGACAGACAGACAGACGGACGTGCGTAAATCGATTCAGAAAGTGAGTCGATTGCATATTCTCAAAACCATGGGTTAACCATGGGTCTATCTCGATTCCTTTTGCCTCTTACAAACATATGCACAAATACATAATACCCTGTACCACAGTGTGGTGAAGGGTATAAAAAACAAAATTAATATACCCTCCATACTATGGAGGAGGGTATAAAAAGTGGTTATATGGGGACTACCCCCAAAAGGAGGTGAATATAAATAATTTTGTATGGAGAGAAGATGACGTGATTACAACAGAAGATAACATGATAACGTGGCTATATCGAGTTACAAACGGAATGACAAGATTATGGTGGAGGGTATAAAAACGTTAAGGGAACCCCCCCCCATTCTCGATTTTTTATTTTTAAGATTTTAAATGGCCTGGTAAATGAATACCAATGCTTGTTAAGGTTTGTAACTTGGCACATATATATTTGAAGATGTAAAAAGGAAGAAAAATAATTTACCAAAATTTGTTGTTGTTGTTTTGTTGTTGTTTTTTGGGTTCAAAGAAAAGTACATATTTTCGATGGCGGGCATGATAACTCCTCACTGGAACATCGGAATCCGAAAATTCCAACTGTGTTAGAAAGAGGACATGTCTGGCTCTCGTATGAACTAGGATTATTGACTTCGCACAACAATTAACAAAATGGCGGAACTTTGAAAATTTTTTTTTGGAAAATCGCCTATTTTTTACCACAAACTAAGTTAAAAAATAAGGAAGATCTTCACCGATTGGCTTTATCCTAGTTCATACGAGAGCTACACACTCCCAGAGAAACGTGTCAAAATTTGAAACTGATTGGATTATTAGTTTCTGAGTTATCGTGCCCGCCATTCGCAAAAGAGAAAACGCGTTTGAAGTTTCAGAAACCCTTCAGCCGTCACTTGATGCTGACACAATAAATCGGCTATATCTTCAAGAGTTCTTGAGATTTTCACTTGAAATTTTGTAGGAACATTCTAGAATTAGAGTAGATTCGAATTAAATCAAAAAATTTTTTGACACCGAGAATGGGGGGGGTCCCCTTAAGTTTGCAATTTCAGTTGCGTTAGTTTTGGTCGCCAGAGTATAACTGATTGATATCCTCTACATTTTTGTAGATGTGTTTTTATGCATTTTATAAAATGCCTCAAAAACCTACCATTGGACCCATAGTGCACTATGTGGTGTAGGGATGAAATATTTTTGACTTCGCCATCCTATAAATGCTTCGTATCCTTTTGTGTTTTTAAGTTTCTATTTGGGTTAATAAAATATCAGGTTCTTGGCAAATAAAAATGTTATCTCCTAAAATATAGGTCTGTGTTTGTAAATACATACAGAGATCTTGTTTAATTGAAGCTATGTAAAAGTTTCTAGCCTAATTTTCCAAACATAATGACTGTAAATTGGTATTAAATTAAATTTGCTCCAACTAACAGACAATTTTTTATGACACAGTCCCATTTTTCCAATTTTTTATGACACAGGTCCCGAATTTGTAAAGAAATTTAGAATGCACGCAACAACGTTATTACTTATTGACAGATATAAAGGTCGTAACATCATGGTGGGTCTGCTTGATAGTGGCATACTTTGATAATAATGGCCCCCATTATAAGTGATGATTACTGGTTGATATTATATCGCGCGTTATGGTTGATATGATTTCGGGCGTAGAGTACTGAATTCTTTTTTTGAATACTGATGGACTAGCCATCATTGCGAATGTATGGGAAAGTGCTATTTATTCTTACAAGAGTTTCACGGAAATTGTGGTACGTATACGTAATATATAATTTGAATTTATATTACTCATACGTAAACGTATCTTCAATCTGTTTAATAAAGTCCCATCGAAAACGTCCAATCCTTTCCATTTAATTTCTTTCCTTCAAAAACATATATTCATGAATATCTTATAATGTTAGCTGGAAAACTAACGATTGACTTCGGGCTATACAAAAAGTTATCATTTGCATTGCTACTCATTTTATTTCGTAGCGTAATTAAACAAACATTACAATTGCAGCAGTTGTGTTTGTTGTTTTTCTGGGCCGTACAAATAAACATCACTTCGCCATGATGCCCGAAGCCAAACAAATAAACAGCAATCGGCATAAAAATGTTTACTCAAATAAACTCAATCTGAAAATAAAAGTTAATTGCTGGCAGAGAGATTCGATATAAAAATCGCAACAACAGTTAAGCTAATAAAAATGCAAATTTAAGCTGATTAAAACAATTGAATGGAAACAAGTTGGCAATGAGAGAAATGCGTTGATAAAGAATACAAATATTTACCTGAATGCCAAAATGCATACGAAATACAAATTTCAGAAATATTTAATGGGTGTTTTTCCTAAAGTCTCAAAACCCCAAATCGTGGTCCGATGGTAGGGTGCAACATATGTATAGAATCTTCTAAATACTGTCATTTTCAGGGCGTTTGTATCACTATACCTTCCTTCACCCTAAATATTAAATAGGTTTTATATTTCGATATCCTCCGAAGGTAGAATGATTACAACAGATAACTAAATCGAATAAATCATCTTAGAATTCCATACATTTTTGGATATAAACTAACAATTTCGAGTACAGAATAACCCCAATACTATGATGGAATACGGCAATATCGAGACAACCTTAACATGCATAACAAAGTTAAATATTTTCATATAAAGCAACAAGGAAAGCAGTAAAGTCGGACGGGGCCGACTATATGATACCCTTCACCACTTTGGGTATATTCAACAGATGCATCTTAACAGACTTTGAATTTTTGAACTAAAATATGTGATCTTTATCTACATTTGAACCGACTTAGATCAATCCGTAAACATGTCATTCTGCAACTTTTACTGGATTTTTAATTTGGACAGATATAGGGTCGTTTGTTACAATGGGACAAAATTATGTAAATCCCTTTAAAGCAAATATCAATTGTACACCCGTTGATTATTTGGAGCTCAATTAACATGAAGTCAGTCGAAAATATATATAGGCTATGAATTTCTGAATTTCTACAAAACGTAATTACATCATTTATGCTCAAATATGTGAGCTATATCCAAATCTGAACCAATTTCAACGAAACTTGCCACACGTTGGGCTATACTAACTTCAGTACGTTGTACAAAATGATGTGCCTATCGGTCATATTTTAGGTCCTTGGTGCATCATTTACTTAAAATCGGACGAAAATATAAACTTTACACAGCGAATCCGGCTGAAACGAGCCCAAAACCTTCAAAATAATGAAAATTTGGGCGTATCGTTAAGTGGGGGCTTCCGGAAAAAGTGAAGCTAAATTTTTCCAGTTTTTCGGCGTTTGCTTTATAGGCCTAATTAAAAGTAAACTACCAATATTCATCGAATTTGCTTGAATATTAACAATGTTATATGTAAAAAGAATTAAAATTTCAAGAACCATTATGTATACCAAATCTTGGTCCGATTGTCCTAGTTTTTTGAGACTTACTTTATAGACTTAAGTATATGTAAAATGTACATTTTCATTGACATTAGTGTATGTTAACGTTTTTATAGACTTAAAGAGTAAAAATTTACAGACCCGTTATGTGGGAGCTATACCCAATCTTTGTCCAACAAATCCAAATATTTATCACTTGCTTTTAGATCAACATTTTTCCAAAATTTCATCTACCTACGATAACTCCTTCTATGTTTGGCCGCTGTTGTGAACTGAATATGTACTCGCGACATAGTACGCCGCCGTCCGACATCGATCTTAAGGATACTAAACGTCTTTTAATAATTTGTATAAGAGCCATTATTTTTATTTTTTCCTATAAAGAAAATGCGTTTTCAAAATGTAAATCAAAACAAATTAGACTGTTGAATATGTTTCCCCACTCATTTTCAAATAATAATCTTCGATTTCTGATTTTATCACAAAACGTGAAAAATTAATTAAATGTAAAATTATTTCGAAAAATTAATTGTAATTACACAGAAACGAACAAATAAACACTTACACATTTGTTTTGTTAATTCACATAAAAAGGCATGACAGCAAAAACCGCTTACCGCATTCAAACACACACATACATATGTTTCATTGTTTCAAATCTACAACAAAAACATTAAAAGAAACAGTTGACCTCACTCATACACCCAAAAGCCTGTCCCTTTTCTGTTTTATGCATGTATAAAACTTAATCCCATTTGACCGCAAACACCAGTCATGTGTGTGTGTGGCACTCACACTTTCATAAATGCTTTACAAACTTGATGAGGGCTACCACAACTGAAAAAACCCCATTGGAGACACACAAAGATTTGCATTATGTTTTAGTTATGAATAGAGAACAGTGGAAAATTATATGTAAAAGTGTTGCACAGTGTGTATGAATTAAAATTTTAATTTTTATTTTGAAATGTATTTTCTTTTGTTTGCAGGAAGGTCAAAGTCGAAGGATTTTATATACCCACATTTTCGGTATTTTAATTCTTCTCCATTATAATTCTTCTCGATCATCTATTTCTATATTTTTGCTACACCAACCAAAGAATTTCAATAATCAAGTTAAATAAATTTCTTGGGATATTTCATATTAATAATTTTGCTAGACACACTCTTTTCTAAGAATTTCCCGATAGAAAAAAATATATTAATTGGATAACTCTGTTACATAATTGTCGTAATTGAATTTATAGGCAACTCTCTATTATTTGATATGGGGATTTTCTTGTTATTTATGCATTTTTTATTTCGTTGAAAAGTAAACACAGCAAAAAAGGGTTTAGAAAAGTTTAATAAGGAATTTCTAATTTTGTTATTCATAATTATTTATTTTCTTCTTTTGTTGTTTCACATTTATTAGTCAATGTTATTGCGTTTGGAATTATTTGCTCACAAAAATTAACATTAATACGAGAGACTGTGTGGATAAAATGAACTTCATAATAAAATATATTATTGGAATATTCATAATTATGTTAATTAACTTTTGGTTTATTTTATACAAGGTTTTAATAATAAATCCAATAGTGTTTATACCCTTCACCATACTGTGGTACAGGGTATTATGTCTTTGTGCATATGTTTGTAACAGGCAAAATGAAACGAGATAGACAGGAACCATGTTTGAGAATATGCATAGAATCACTTTTTAAGTCGATATAGGCAAAGCCGTCCGTCCGTCTGTCTGTCTGTCCATGTTAAATTGTAAACAAAGTACAGAACGCATTTTTGATTCGAATTGGATGAAATTTGGCAAAACTCATTTATTTGGCCCAAGGACGAAGCCTATATATCTTTCGATTTTCACTAAATTTGGCATAGGGTACTAAATTAAGTCTAAAGTGATGTGTGTTAAGTTTCTTGAAAATCGGTTCAGATTTCGATATAGCTCCCATATATATTTTCGTCCGATTTTATGTAAATGGTGCACCAAAGTCCCTATATATATTATTCGTATGTGCTCTTCCTCTCTTGTAATTGATATATTTAAAAAGATAGATACACCATAATTCCGTACTCATTTACACATTGACCACATGGGATTCTCACACATTAATATTTATCAACTACTACACATACTCACACACACATACGTGTAAATGAAATAATTTATATTTTTCTGAATGTTAGTGAAAAATAACTTTGCAGACATTTTGCATTTTGCCAAGAGGGATATTTCATGAAAGGATATAATTTATGTTGCCTTCTGAATATCAAACAATTTTCAAAAAAACACATTGAATGTTGAAAATTCACATGCATACACTGCGAATATAAATTCAAGTACACAAAAATCTGTGGAAATGAAATCTTTTCTTGTTAAAAATAAATATCAAGTGGTTTTTGTGAAACAAATGTATACATGTATGTTTTATGCCAAATTTATGATGCATGATTATTTTTATATATTTGATATATTCGAAATGACATGCAGTGAATAAACAATTTATAGTAAGTAAAATACTGGGATTCATTTTGATGCCTCAGGAGATTTTTTTGGAAGACAGAAATTCATTAAAGTAATATATATTTCTATGATAGATATTAGGACATGTTTAACACCAAACATTTGGTAAAGTATTTTTAAAGAAAAAATAAATCTTTTTAAACGGCCATATCTTAAAATACTGATATTTTATGCAATGGGGTTTCTTTATTTCTGCAAACTCTGCTAAATTAAATTTCATTCCGGTATATTTAAAGTCGTTTGCTTGCTAAAAGCTTCGTCTGCATCAGCACCAATTAAAACAAAACGCAATAACGTCATTGTAGACCCAAAATGATACGTTGTGCAAAATTTCGTATCAACCGGACAAACGTTAGGAGTTTGTACACCAATTACATAGAATCGAAAGAAAATATATATGAGAGATATCTAAATCTGAACCGATTTTCACGAATGTGTACAAAGATCATTCCATACTTAACTCAGTACGTCATGCCAAATTTCGTGCAAATCGAAAGATATACAGGGGCTTTGGTACACTGTTTACGAAACTTTGGGTCCTTAGAGCACAATTTACATAAAATCAGAAGAAAAAAATCTACATCTGAACTAATTTTTACGAAACTTAGCACACATCATTCTTGTCTCCACTAAGTATGCTGCAAATCGAAGGACTTTGGTGCACTATTTACTTTATGGACTTTGGTGCACCATATATTTTAAATCGGACGAAAATATATATGGGAGCTACATCTAAATCTGAACCGATTTTCGTCCTAGAGCCAAATAAATGAGCTGTACCAATTTTCATCGAAATCGGATTATAAATGCTACCTGTACTTTCTTTACAATTTAAAAGTCAACAGACGGACGGGCATGCATAAATTGACTCAGATAGTGATTCTATGCATATTCTCAAAAGGAACCATGGGTCTATCTAGATTATTTTTGCCTGTTACAAACATATGCACAAAGACATAATATCCTGTACCACAGTGTGGTGAAGAGTATAAATATTCATATATAAATGTTTTTATAGCTCGCACATTGACTACATGGGTCTATGATGACTATAATATCTCATTTATATCTACCACATTCGCAACGAAATTATGTATATCATTTACAATGTTCTGAAAGAATATTATTTTCCCTCCATTGTTGTGTATAAATTCTTTGCATACAAGGAAATACCAGGAAATTGCAATTTCCAATATGTATTCAATATATATATAGCATTTCCAAATTAAATGAAACCTTTTCCAAATTAAATGAAACCTTTTCCAATTAGAATGAAACCTTTTACAAATAGAATGAAACTTTTTCCAAATTAAATGAAACCTTTATTCTTATCCAAGGAAATATAATATTTGCAGTAATTTTAAACCAATATTTGAATATTAAATCAAAGAATATTAACAACTGTAGTTGTATGGCTATGTAATTAACATAAATATTCTTTAATTCGGTGAGATTTTCTTTTATATCTTTACTAAATAAAACTAAAAAATAGTAATACAAACTGGGGTATTTCTTGAAATTTTAATAAATAAATATTTTAGGACAATTATTGAATACGAGGTCCTAAATGCGAAATACATATTTGATTTAAAAAATTGTTGATGATAATGTAACTGCTTTTCTTAATGAAAGGTTCCCGATTTGCAGCTTGTGGGATTTTCAAAACCATGTCCATTACGTAGTTAGAATTATCTTGTCGAGTAAGCTGTTGAATACTTCACTCGATTACATCAACAATGTTATGTTCCATTGAAACGTCACACAGCTCCGCTCTCGCACATAATTTTAATTTTGAAAATGCATTTTCGATTGGATTTAGCATTGGAAAATAAGGCGGTAAGAATTTAAGGTTGCATATTTTGGATTCGATAAAAATTTTTATGTCATGTCGCTTGTGTATTTGAGCGTTATCGATTATCAAGAACGAATTTTCCAACTCTGGATTGATTTCCTCCAAAAGACTTTCTATAAATAATTTACATCTGTCTGCATTGACACTGCAATTAGAAATTATTGTGTGATTGGGGTATCCCCAATATTCATTGATCGTTGTTGGGGTATCCATTTTGTAAAGTCTTGAGCATATTTTTGTCTCAAACCTAATGTTCTGGAGTCATTCATTCGTTCTATTTCACTAGTGGCCATCTTCAACGTAAGTCATCAACAATTTTTTAAATCAAATATGTATTTCGCATTTAGGACCTGGTATTCAATAATTGTCCTAAAATATTTATTTATTAAAATTTCAAGAAATACCCCAGTTTGTATTACTATTTTTTAGTTTTATTTAGTAAAGATATAAAATAAAATCACAACGAATTAAAGAATATTTATGTTAATTACATAGCCATACAACTATATTTGTTAATATTCTTTGATTTAATTTTCAAATATTGGTTTAAAATTACTGCAAATATTATATTTCCTTGGATAAGAATAAAGGTTTCATTTAATTTGGAAAAAGTTTCATTCTATTTGTAAAAGGTTTCATTCTAAATGAAAAAGGTTTCATTCTATTTGTAAAAGGTTTCATTTCAATTGGAAAAGGTTTCATTTAATTTGGAAATGCTATATATGAAGTTCAGCGATACTTAGTAAACCTTTGTAAGTGTATAAGCAAAATAAAGACATTCAGTTAAACTGTTGAACCAACACACACATCCACACCAAAGTTTAACAAACAAAGAATATTTGTGAGAAAGCCCGCAGATTATATATACACACATAGACCATAAACCAACAAACTGAATGTAAAACATAGTCAAAGGCTCGTCAGAATTGCAATATTTAAGATAAAGTTTTGACAATTCATCGATTTAAAATATTCACCTTCAGATATAATACATGTTATTTTTAATCCTCTTAGCACTTTTGAAATGCGCTTTTTGCATAGTCAACTGGTCCGTTAATATGGTGCAAATTCCATGATTAAATTTTCGACTATTCTGTGCATCTGTGACGAATTGTTTCATTCAACGGGCGCATAACTATGAGGTATTATTCTCTATTGACGATTATGCACAACGTCTTTGCAGCCGATGAAACTAGTGACCGAACCTGATGTGTTTTTTTTCGGTCCGTGGCTACTTTCGACGTTTCCATTGACGTGAGTGGAATATCAATTATTCTTGTTATCTATGTAAGTTTTTCCGTAATTGTTTTAGAATAATTTTCTTTAAAAAATTCTATTAAATTTGGCCTAAATTAAAACATTCCTTAAATCTATTTCGAAAACATAAATATTTGCATTCACACATCAATACACTTAATAATAATGTGCATTTGCAAATAGCAATTAAGTAATTAATGGTAAATATTTTTGAAACAAAGCCATAATGTTTTTCACTACAATAATGTGATATTAAAATTTATAAATTTGTTAGGTATTTATGCATGAACAAATTAAGACGATTTTTCATAATTATCAATATGTACATGTTAACTTTATTTTGCAATACTTGTAAATAAAATTTTGGGTTTAAGTTAGGAGGCAATGAAATGATTCCGAAATAATGTTTTTGTTTATGAAAATTGACTGTAATTTAATATTTTACATTCCCATCGACAAAAGAACCGACACAAAAATTGTTAATATTGGCTAAAGTTTCGGAGTACCCCCTATATATTTTGAGGGTTTTTCGTACATTTTTCAAACGTACCAAATATTATCAATATTGGTCCACTTTTTATTGTAGCCCCCATATAACGTTTTTGGGAAAGTTTTTCAATTGTTTTGGATTCTCATTATATGGAAAATCGTTTAATTAATCGTGGTACCCCCCCATAAAACATGACCTCTTTTTCGGTGATTTTGTAAAGCTAACTTAGTGGCAAATCTTCCTACAAAAAATTATAAATATAGGTATTTGAAACTGTATATACTTGTATTTGAAACTGTTCATGTTTTAAGATTGCCAAATTGTAGATAAACATTTTATCTACTACAAAGATTAAAATAAGCAATTAAGGCCGTTTAAAATAATTCGTTCATTACACCTCATAATTTATTAATTGCAATTAGCTGGAGTAATGTTTACGATATTAGATAAGAATGTACCTAAAAGGAATAGAGTGCGATGTGAATGAACTTTCAGCTCGAGTAGTAAAATTGTAATAAAATTTGTTTTATATTAAAAAAGTTTTGGTTTAGTTAAAAAAAACGTAAGCGGTTGAAACTTTTTAAAATTTCGGATAATGTTCGAACAGTAATTAAGTGTTATGGATTATGTTTTACTCAAATCCAATTTAGATTCATATGAGTCGATTATTTTGAAATTGATTTATTTTAATGTTATATTTTGATATATATCTTGGTTTTCTAGAAATGTTTACAAAACATATTATGTTATATATTCTATCATGTTTAAGATGACAAAGGCACAAAAAATTAATACCACTTAACAATATTTTTGAAACAAATCAAACACAAATAATTAAATATTTCAATATAAGAAAAAAACGGATCTAAACCACTTTCGAAATAAACGACTCATATTTAAGATCTCTAAGAATATTACAAACACAATACAAACATGTATGGCTTGGGACTGAACAGTTTGTGTGAGGGTTCTTTAAAAATCGACAAAAGTAAAAACGTCAACGGCAAAGATAACTAAGTTTCAGGAAGAACCGATGAACGCCAAAATCGCAAAAAAGAATTAGAGATCCTCGCCTGCTGTTTTAAAAATAAGAAATGAAAAAAACATGAAATTCCGTCGGGTCGAACTTCGGATACCCTCCTCCATAGGTATACCGACAGTTACTTGTAATTACAGTTTCAACCACACGTGGAACTATACAATAGCGAATGACCGTGGGAAGTGTGGTTAAAACTTCCGATCTAAACGAAAATAGGTCAGATATTTATATAGGGCATATTACAAATAAGTGAACCTGCGCAAACAATCTTTTTTAAAGATATATTGTAAACTACCACCATAGGGTATATACATTTGAAGTTTCCCACCCCACGGGGAACTATGTTATACCGTCGATACTTCTGCTGTAAGGAATAATGGGGGAATGTATGGAACATACTATTAAATGGATCTATACCGACAATATTACCAAGCGATTGTTGTAAGCCACAACGCACATGAAATACAAACATCTTTGGAGGGACCAAAAACGACTACAAAATACCATTAAAGTCTACCTGAAAAAATGTATCTATATTTATACATTTGGTGGAGAGATTTAGTTCAGTCTACGAACCGAAAGTACCAAATTATACGGAATTCGGTTGAAAACACAAACCCCCAACATACCAAAAATTAAAGGGTAACCTTATATGGCGGCCGCCAATAACCTCAAAATACCGAAAATTAGGTTGTACACTTATATGGGGACTATGCTTAAACGATATAGCCCATTTTACAACTTGACCTGCATGCAGACAAAAGACAATTGTATGGGAAATTTTTAAAGACTGAGTGAATACTGAGTGAATTTTACGCTGAAGGAAAAGCAAACTTAATATACCCTCCTACTATGGTGGAGGGCATAAACCTGAAGTTAAAATAGACTGTAGCGAGAATCCATCGACTAATGGCTACGAATCTTGTTTTAATATCAAGAATACGAATGCAATGGTTGCCAGGAGTCCCTATAACGAAAAGCTCCGATATGCAGTTATCGACGAGAACTGTGCATCAAAAAAAAAAAAAAAAAAAATTAAAAAGAATAACCATAAAGAAGTGATGGATGCAGTCAAAAATAAGATTATGGAACATATGCTGAGGAACCCCATCGATCTGCATAGCTGCGAGTTCAAAGTGGACTAAGTATTGCTAAATTTTGAATCATCGGAGTGCATAGAAGTCCTGAGAAAACTAATAGTAAGTACTGTCTCCATAAGCGAGACAATCAAGCTTAAGCTGGTGAGGAGTTCACGACAGAACGAATGCTCGAATTCATTAGTCTGCAGAGCAAGACACTGCTGGAAAAGAAGTGGGAAGTTTTCCACAGGAAGTATAACGAAATATAAGCTAAGCATGGACAGATCTTCAATGGCAAGTCTGGGATGTCCAATGATGTCTACTTCAAGACTAGGAAGACCAGGAATGGATAAGAGGAAAGCACAAAAAGTAGCCAGGGAGAAATAGCCAGCAACAAAATGAGGTAGCCGAGGAGAAGATGAGAAGTGTAAATATTAGTAGAAAGCTCTTCGGAGAAGGTATCCTCTTTTAGAAAGGAAATCTAAATTCGAATAACCTGGATGATAGGGGAAACTCAGATCAAAGGAAAATTAGTCCAAAGACTTTTATTTCTGAGACAACATCCACTCTAAGCGGAAGGAATACCATATTCGTATACGTGGACTTATTTCGGCACGCTGTGCAATCGTAACGTATTAGGTGCTAATTTCAAAATCCAATCTATATATAAATCTGAACCGTTACAACCGAAATTTAATGCACCAAATTGAAGGCTCACTAAGCCACCTTGTGAAAAATGTCATTGCTATCAGACAAAAAAATCAGCTTGAGCTCGGCTGGGATTTCAACCTTGGTTCCCATGGTATCTGTTCATTGTTGTCCGGCGTCTTAGCGTTCAAAGTCACCTTATCCTTCTAAGATTGCACAATATGCAGTTGTATACCATAGAAAAAAAGATGTTGTAATCTGTATGGAAAAAAGGAAAAACTGCTTTGAAAAGGTATGTTCTGGTGTGATGTCAAATGTCAACCTTGATACGGTTGAATTTAATTCGAAGATGCAATTTTGCTACAATATTCAACATAAATAAAACATATCAAGTAACGACATTTGTAAGCCACATTGCCCAATATGCCTGATGAGCCGCTTACATTGTGCGCCATTTACAAATTGTAGACTAAAATCAAAATCTGAACCACTTTTAACGAAACTTAGCAAACATCATTATAGTCTCAATTAATATACAATGGAACTATATGCCCACTCATTGAATAAAATCGTATAGCTCATCATTTGTTCATTTGAAGGCGTGGGCCGATGAGGCCATTTTCTGACTTGATCATTGTTTTTGTAAAGGAGTAACAAGTTTTAATTATATAAATTTTTTTCTGGTAAAACTATTACAAACACTTCCTTCATATACACAAAATAGACGACCCTCAATAATTAGGTCCCTACATTGCTGTTCTAAAAGAGTATTGGCTTATTCTCACACAATTTGATAAATTTAAAAAAAAAAACTTTGTTGTGTACCATTTACTCATTTCTTATGTTCGATGTAGACATTTCGATTTGACATTTTACCGAAATGTATGTATGTGGGTAAGCTAAAATACAGATTCATCTTCTGTCTGTCATTTCAAGTTAAATCAGGTTTTTAATCTTTAACTTCTCGAATAGTTCTCCCAAACTCAACTCATTCAACTGTTAATGAGGTAAAATGTTATTTTAACCCAAAAACTTAATCCTTTTCTATTTACCATGTTTTATTTTCATCAAATGTGCATTGAAATATACAGAATAGATATCGAAATGAATCGAACGGAACAAAAACAACAGAAAACACATCAACAGAAATAAATCTTTACATCAATCCGTAACGTCCTTCAATGTAAAAAACAATAGAAGATGGCAAATACATATGAGTGTATCTGTGTATATGTGCGTATTATTTGAAAAATCTAGGTATGTGCAAATGTTCATATGTTTTGGGCATGTGTATGATTGTGTGTTTGTAGGTAACATACCCATCGAATAAAAAACAATTCAAATGGTTCAATAAACTTTTTCTGTGGAAATTGAATGGAATAAAAAATAAAACACACACACACAAATCCCAGCTGCCTAGGTTATAAATGGAGTACATGTTTCAAACATTCGATTTCTCGTTTAGCTCGTGGTGGTATTCTTGTCGCCTCGACTAACACAAGGTGGTCCATTGAACATTTTTTGCCATAGAAAGGATAACACAAATACCGACTTCCTTTTTTAAATATTTGAACTAAAATCCTGCTTCTTTAAATATTCCACATTGAAAACAAAAAAAGAAGTGTTGGTGAAGAAAGCAGTTTAACATTTATCTTCGTACTTCTTTATGAATCATCGTTCGTAGGTGAGTATCATTGATATATTTCATTCCATTGTTAGCATCCATTAGTGATAATAACATGTCATGACCTTCTATATTCCTTCTAATGTGTACCACATAATGAGATTGTCGTTACTTTGTTATCATCTCATTTCCATCTCACCACGTGATACTTTACAATTCTCTGTATATTTACTGTCTATTCATTCCGCTGGCTGAAGTTAATGCTGTCATTGAAAGATTTGCTGTCAGTGGGTGATTTATGTTCGAATGGCGTTCGGTATTGGGTTAGAGATGCATGTGATAACTATACAAATTTGTACAACAATTCCATGTGG
>NW_026880097.1:0-29251 GCF_032173495.1 Musca vetustissima
CAATTTATGTGTTTTTTTAATATTTGTTTCTCTGGCATTTATTTGTTTGTCATAATCGAACATTTACAATAAAATCTAAACATTTATTATAAATATTATTGTTTTTTTTTATTAAATAAATAATTATTTTAATATAATTTTCCCAATATATATTCAGATACATATGAATATTAAAATTGAAATAACTTCATATATATCTTGTTTTAATTTTGAATTAAATTATTTTCCACTAGCTTCAAAGCAGCTATGAATATTGAATTATATATATGTATGTATGTATCTATTTGTATATATCATCATAATTGGTGTATAATTTTTTTAGTTATATTTTTTTCTTTTTAAATTTAATTGTCTATTGAAACAGTTATGGAATTGTTTTTAAAGAACAACTATACGTTTAAATATATTTAATAAAAAATACATATTTCTAAACATTTATATATTAGTATATATATTTATGTATGTATGTATATAATATCGTGATTGTAATGCTTTTTGTTCGAGATTATTTTTAGTTTTCATTAGAATTCCTTTTGTTCGTTTTAATTGTTTTGTATTGGAAATGAATTGATTACAAAAAAATAAAATTGAAAAAAAATAGGAATAAAATAATCACGATTACAAATGTTTTAAAAATGTTTTTTGAGTAAAAAAATATGTATTTTCTCGACCAAATTTTTTTCGAATAACAAATATTTTTTCTTTAGACAAATTCAGGCGTGAACTTAAAAAAAAAAAATTTCAAGACCAATACAAGCGCGGATGTTTAAAAAAAATATTTTTCTAATACAAACGCAAGAGAGGATTAAAAAAAACAGGCGTGGATTTTTAAAAAAATATTTTTTCATAGATCAACACAGACGTGGATTTTTTAAAAATATTTTGCTAAAGATTTCAAAAAATATTTTTTCATAGACCAACACATGCTTGGATTTTTTAAACATATTTTGCTAAAGATTAATAAAATATGTTTTAAAGATTAAAAAAAATATTTTTTAAAGATTAAAAAAGAATATTTTTTAAAGATTAAAAAAATATTTTTTGAACGTTTCACAAAAAACTTGGATTTTTATTAAATATTTTTTTCTCGTCAAATTCAAGCATGAATTAATAAAAATATTTGTATAGAAAAAAATGTATAGATGTTCCAAATATAGAATATCCTCTTCAAGCCTTCTAAGTCCAACATGTCTCCGTATAAAAAATAAAAACTATATAACAAAAAAAAAAAATTAAATAAAACAAACACAAAGTTAAATTTTTCTTTTTTGTGTATTTTTTTTTCATTACTAATAATTATTATTTTTAATTCAATTTGTTGATTTTTTCTTTCAATTAACATAATTATAAAATTATATTTTATAATAATAATAAGAACATAAACAAAAATTATTAATAACATACTCGTAATAATAATATAATAATAACAACAATGTGTATGTATGTGTGTTTTGTTTTTTTTTTCATTAAATTAAATGTAAATATATACAATGGTTTGTTTAAATATAATTTAAATTATTTAGAGTAATATTTCATTTTATTTTTTTAATTTAAATTTAAAACAAATAAGCATTTATAAAGTTCATCATTTCTTTTTTTTTTAATATAATTTATAAATGAATATTATATATATTATAATTTTTGGGTGTGTGTGTGTTTATGTGGTATCATGTGTTACGTTAATTATTTATTTTATGCATATATATTTTTCACACATTTAAAAAGAAATAATAATAATTTAATGAAATCAGTCCATAGGGTTTATGTTTTTTTTTACTTTCTTTTTTTGATTTTACAAAAAATAATTAAACAAATAAAAATATATATGTTTTTAATTAAAAAATCATTTAATCATTTTCTGTTTAAAAAAAGAGCAAACAAAAATTATTTTTTTGTATAATTAAATGTAATTACTATTTTTCTTTTTTAATTTCTCTCATTAATAATATTTAATAATAATATTGATAACATTACCAAAAAAATATCCTTTAAATACACAAAGTATATTTATATATATGTAGTATAGCTAGTTATGTATATATATTTATATGTATGTATGTATGTAGGCAACAAAAAAAACAATAGACAAAATGTGTGTGTTTTTTTTATAAATAACAAAAATGTTGATTGCAAAACTTATTAAAGTAATGTAATTATTTCTTTTTTCTTTATTTAGCCTTTCTTTAATTTTAAAATAATTTTTGTACATTAACAAATTTTTAAATTAAACAAAACAACAAATAGCGAGAATGAGAGTCTAGATAACTTAATTTGTAATATTGGAGAGATAGTAATTTGTATAGAGAAAGAGAGAAATATAGGTACTGAATTATGAATAGAAAATTACGTATAAAAATATATTAAAAATGTTGCAATAATTAATGTATAAAAATTCCAGGTATATTGGACCTCCCTCATAACCGTAACCAAAATAAGAAGAAGGACTTCTTTACGCTCTGTTCAGGCCACTTTTCTCTAAATTTGGGTCCTTTGAAAGCTAAATCAAATATTTTGTTTTTTTTTCACAGTAAAAACCTCATAGGATTGTCTATACCATTGAAAATATAGAATGACTACCGAAAATGTACATCGGTTGTATACCAATAATTCGTAGTATTATTTTAAGAATTTTTGTAAGTTTATGTAAGTTTCTACCATTTCAATGTGTATCTAAGAAATACTTTTGATTGAAGAGTTTTGAAATTAACTCACTCAAATTTTTAATTCGGATTAAGCACTACTAAGGGATGTGGAATATTTTAACTTTCTTCATTAATGTTCACAGTTGAATTGATATTATATATGGGATAGTTATTGAATAGGCACATGTTTTCAAGTATATACAAACTTCAAAAATCCTAATTTGGCCATTGAATCGGAAATTATTTATTCACCCTGTGGCCCCATCCAGAATACTGGACTTTCCCCGGCCAATATGGAAATCCACACTTCATGCCAATCATTTGAAATTCTTCTGGAAAAATAAAAATAAATTAAAAAAGAAACCAAAAATCTTTTTAATTTTCAATGACCTCAAGCCGGAAAAACGAATAAATAAAAACTAAAGTTCTTCTGGGCCCTCATAATTAAAAAAAAATGATTTTGAGACTACAAATCATTTGAAGTGACAAAAAAGTCAATTGGTTCATTATCCACTCCTGGGCACTTATAATAAAAGAACTTGATTTTGAGACTAATACTGATCTATGGACATGTAATTAAATAATCAGTTTAAATTCTCGCAAATTTCCGCATTTAGGCCACCTTGAAAAAATACTGATACGAAAACATTCATATATGTTCCCGGAGAATATTCAAATAGGTCGAGATGTTATGTTGCAAGTCCAGAATCTATCTGAATTTAGAATGTTGACCACTGAAGGCGAAATATATTTTTATTTATTTATTTCAAAAAATGCTATTTGAAGACTTGAAGGCCGATTTTAATAAAATTGCAAAAATACGAAAATCAAAGCTTGATCAATTCTGACTACATCTGTACCGGCAGAGTAGCCTTGCAAAGCAATTGAAATGACAAATAAGTAATTTCGTCTTCGGAGTTACACACAGGTTTTATAATTCGTTTTATATAAGGTATATATTTTTATAAAAGAGGTTTCGGATTAAAGGTTGATCAAATCGGTTATTCAATTAGCTTCAAATTAAATTTATAAGTCTATAAAATATTGACCCTTTTTGGGGAGGATACCATAAGGAGAGCACCAGCGGGTTCTACCTCTGGACTTACTCTGGACTTGGTAACCATAATAGGTTGTGTAAAGTTTGGTTCAAATCTGATATTCCATTTGCATGATATTGGATTTAAAAATATTTAAAATTTTTACCATTGTGGGGGATGTATCAGAAGGAGTGGACCAATGGGTCCCATCTTCGGACTTGATCTAGGCTTGGTAAAGATAATATGTTGTGCAAAGTTTAGCTCAAATCGGATAGTCAGTTCACATGATATTATAAAATTAATAATTCGCACAATTTTCACCATGGTAGAGGTACTAGAAAAAGTGGACCGATATTCGCCATCTTTGAACTTCAACTATGTTTGTTAGAAATAATACGAAGCCGGTCAGACAGACGGACGGACATTTGAAAATCGAATCCAAATTTTCTGAAATGGATTTGGTCCAAAGAAACATGGGGTTTAAAACCAATATTTCGATGAGGCACATTTTTACCGTATCAAAGTGTATATTAGCCATAGGGTATAAACATGTAGAATCTGGATTGCCTAATTATATCTACTTCATTTGCTTATGACCATGAAAAAAATTGTCACAATGCCGAAAATGGGACAGTAGCGTTATATGGGAGCTATTACAAAACTTGAAACTTGAATATAACCCATTTTTAATACCAAATATCGTACGATTAGTAGCAAATATATGCCACTTTAAATCTCTATCTTGATAATTGTGATCTGTATTGTGATTGCAGATCGAAGGACTATTAAATTTCCAACGAAAGTTTCGGGTGTTGCAAATAAAATGGCCACTTAACCTTATGGTGGAGGGTGTAAACATGGGCAAATATGATGTTTTTTAGGGGACAAAAACCAATTGACATCGAATTCGTTAAGACCCGCATAAGGGAAATCACTTTCATGTTTCTAAGATCAATTCAATTATTTTCAGGGGGTTTGGAGATTTTCACATAAATAATACAAACACGAATATCGACAATTTTCTACCAAGCGGATCTCCATCAATTCTCAATGTTGATATCCCTATTTCTATATTTTGTTCAACATTTGAGGACATTGTTAATGACTTCATGGTCAAATAGAAAGTGCCTTCTTTGGTCCCGAATCGACCCTTATATCTTCATTAACAAAAAATCACATCAGAATTGTTATATTTTCATAAGGATTATATGATAATCAATCACTCAGATGAATTAAATGGCTATAGGGACCTTCAAAATTAGCGAAGTATTATCAATAATTGTTTTTACTATCAGAATTCCCACATTTGAATTATTATATTGCTATAAGAATTCCTTAAACATAGAATACCGTTTAGATGCCCTCTTGATATTGATATACAATCTTTGAGAAGTCTTATGTGGGTATAGGTACCTTAAAAATGCCGAATTATTATCTTTAATAGTTTTTTTTCATATTTTATGAATTTTGACAATAATAGTTTTGAATTGGAGTAACTAATTTTGAGGTATTATTGAAAGGTTCCTTCAGAAAATTTCGGCACTTTGAAAAATGGCTTAGGATTACAAAAAATTGAAAATTAATATTGGTAGAGACCAAAATGTCTTTAGTAATCTGTTTGTCGATAACAAAGCCCTTTTTAAAGTAATCATTAAATTGTACAGTGAAGTCTCGATAATGTGAACACTCAAACTAACATGGACAAAAATCAGAATGTGAACATATTCGAAAATATGAACGTTCACAGTTTTGGTTGTTCACATTATCGAAAGTTCACTGTATTATTACATTAATTATCAGATTTTGATTTTATAAAACAACTTGTCCTACATACAATTTTTCTATTCATAATTGATTTTTCCATATTTTAGGAATTTTTACAATAATGAGTTTGATTTAGAATAACCATTTTGGAGTTATTATAGAAAGGTACCTACAAGGATATATGTAAACACTTTTGATACTAAAAAAAAATCTGGATAGAATTACAAAACATTGATTATTGATATTGACAGGGACCAAGAGGTCTTCAGCAATCTGTTTGTCGATAACAAAATTCTTTGCACAGCAAACATAAAGTTGTTCACTTTATACTTTACATAAATATATATTATATATATATATATATAAATATATATATATATATATATAAATATATATTATATATATAAATATATATTATATATAAATATGTGTTATACTGTACATAAATAATCAGAATTTTAATTTATAGAACAAATTTTTATACATAAAATTTTCCATTCAGAATTCATCGAGGATCACTTCCTCATTTCTTTTATAAATATTTTCACTTCAATCCAATCTCTCTTTCTCTTTACCACATCTTTTAATAATAACTCTATATCTCTGACTCTCATCTAATTTTTAAAATTTTAGTTTTAGTACAATATTTTAACATTTAAGAATTTCTTGGGTGTATTTAGCTTTCCTTTTTTAATATGTTTGTTTTTGAAATACTTTTTCTATTTGCTTGTTTGCAGTAGTTGTTGTTACTATTGATTTTTTCATTCATTCTTTGTAAATTGTCTTCGTTTTAATTAAATATAGTATATGTATATGGTAAATATTTATGTAATTTCTAACACATTCATTCTTGTTTAATTATTATTGTTTAATAATGCTTTTCTGTTAACATAAAGGGGGAAAGTTCTCAATTGCATGAATTCTTTTTCCCCATGATTCAAAGATCCATTCACATTCGTTATGTATTTCGTTATGCCTTATACAAGAGAAAAAGGCTATCTATATATGGGCATAAACGTTTCTTTTTTGTTATGGATTTGTAAAGAACAATTATATTTTTTACTGATGTTTTGTTTTTTTATTATTTTTATTTTTTTTTCTTAAATATGGTTGTAATAATATTGTGTAGTATTATTATTTTTAATTTTCAACAAGGATTTTTCTGGTTCCATTTTCTTATTGGAAAGCTTTAAGCTTTATTAAAAAAATAATAAACATAAAAACAAAAAAAATTGTAAATTACTAAAATTTGGTTTGGATTGGGTAGCTAGGTATGTTGGTAATTAGGTAAAGGTGTTTTTGTTTTTGAAAACAAAACCAAAAAAATATATAAGGTTTTAAGCATATTTTGTTTTTTGTTTTTGGAAAGAGAGATACGGTACGAACACAACTTGAGCTTATTTTCCTAAAATAATTTCATTATGTTGTGTATAAAAGTATTTCTTGTACAAAAAAAAAAAAACAAAATGGATTTTTAATTTTCATTACGAAAAAACAAAACAACGAATAGAAGAGAAAAATAAGAAGACTTTTGTTACCAATACTCGGCGGGCTGGCTTAAAGTTTTGTTTAATTTTTTTTTGTTCATATAAACAAATTTAGAAAAAATAAATGTATTGGAGTTTACTTTTTGTGTTTTGTTAAAAACCACAAAACAACAAGGAGTAGTAGTTTTTCAACCCAAAAGAAAAATGTCTACACAAAAGCCATTCATCATCATTCAATCTATTGGAAAATCATAAAAAAACAAAGCATTTCTTCTTTACAAGAACAACAACAATAACAACAACAATAACAAAATGTCTTTTTTGTTGTTGTTGCCTGTACTTTTTGTCGTTGTAGGCTCTGGCTTAGTTTAGCATATTGTATTAAGCAAACCCTTTTTAATTTTTTGGTTCTAAAAGGTTTTTGTTTAATTGTTGTAGAAGAAGAAGAAATTTTGTTTTTTATATTTCACAAAATTAATGTTTGTGGCAATCACCCATCCTCCTCCTCCATCGTTGGCGGGTGATATTCTCACTTTTGAACAATTTTGTTTCAATACTCCATGGAGTAGTTGAGGTCTTAAACACCCACAAAACCATAGACTTCAAGGACACGTATTTCAAAATCACCCGACGGACATAGCGGTGGATTGTTGAATGTTTTACAGCTGTCGGTTTTGCCAAAGCGTATATTTTCATCCATCCAAATAGCTTGGCCCTCACTGTAAGAAAAAGGAAATTGTTTAAATATTTGTTTATACATTGAAAATATTTTATTGTGAACATACCCTCCTCCAATGGTAATCATTTTCGAATCGGCCGCCATAAACAATTCTGAAGCGTGTCCCAAATCTTTGTCATTTTCAATACCCACCCATGGATATTTGGCTCTTTCGGGATATAGAGAGAATAAGAATGTTTCACCCGTACCAAAGTAGGCCTGTCGTTGGCCTTTGTCATCTTTAACATTACGTTCGAACCAACGGGATGAACAATAGGCTCCAAAGACCTGGAAATAGAACGTAAAAAATTGTTATTAATAATGAAAAAAATAGAAAAACAAATATATTTTTTGAAGGAATATTATAAGGGTGGATTTTTAAAAAAATATTTTTTCAAGGTCCACAGACAGGCGTTGATTTTTTAAAGAATTTTTTTTTAAGATCCATAGACAGGCGTGGACTTTTTAAAGAATATTTTTTCAAGATCCACAGACAGGCATCGAATTTTTAAAGAATATCTTTTCAATTATTCAAACAGGTTTGTATTTTTATAGAATATTTTTCAAGGACCATGTACAGGCGTGGATTTTTCAAAGAATATTTTTCAAGGTTCAAGGACTTTCCAAAGAATATTTTGTCAAGGATAAATGACATTATTAGCCTGGATTGTTTGAATTTTTCGAAAAAATATTTTTTCAAGGACTCAGAGACCTTAAATTTCGTGAAGAATATTTTTTAAGGAGCCTGTAAGGGTCCCTAAAAAATATTCTTTACGAAATTATGGATTTCTTTAAATTTGTTTAAACCCAGAGACCTTAAATTTCATTAAGAATATTTTTAAAGACCCTTATAGGAGTGGATTTTTTGACAAACTATTTTTTTCAAGGACACAGAGACCATAAATTTCGTAAAGAATATTATTAAGGACCCTTACAGGCGTGGATTTTTCAAAGAATATATTTAAAAGGACCATTAAAAGCGTGGATTTTTTAAAGAATAATTTTAAGGGCGTTAAAGGTCAGGATGATTTTAAGAATATGTTTTCAAGGAAAGTTAGAGGCGAGGATGATTTAATAAAAGGGCCTGCATATTTTTAAAGAATATTCTTTAAAGGTCCTAGAGACCTTAAATTTTTTAAAGAATAATTTTCAAGGTCTGTCTTTCCGCCCATCTGTCTGTTGAAATCGCGATAGGGCTCGCAACATTAAAGATAGAGCTTAAAAAAATTTGATGGCATAAATCTATGTAGATAATGATTATTAGCTACATTGTCCAACCGAAGTGGATTGTCTAAAATTCGGCATTTCATTTACTAAGAGGAAGCATTTCCTGACAGAAAATTCCGATCGATTTTAGGTGTATTGTTGGTAAGAATAAATAGTTTCAATACAGGTTTAAATTTCTATGATTGCCAGTGTATCGGCGAAATTGGTAAAAGATCTTTCCAGGTCTTTTGTAATACGTCGTCATAGCTGATTTTGATTGCTATTTTTTGTAAGAACCACCATATCTAGATTATTAATTTTTCAATGTCGAACAAATCGCTATACGAACCTTCGAGATGTCCAATTTTTAATAGACTTTTTGTTTAATAGTCTCGAAAACCCATATGAAAGTCCTTTGGAAAGAATTCTTTCTTAAAAAATCCTTTATTTTTTTCCTTTATTTTTAGCTGCATATTTAATCTACAGAGTCGAAAATGTCTCACGAATATTTCCGTCTTCAAAGGTCTTCGAAATGAAATACATTTGGGAGGACTTCTTTATTTAAAAGATTTCATAAGTGAAATGCCTTGTGCCCATGAAAGGCTTTAACAAGTTATTCCGTTATCCTTTATAATCCTTCTACCTCTAAAAATTCTCGATATGGGGTTCTGTTTATAGAAGAGCTCTAAAAATACTTATTTTTCAGACAATAAAGAATTTGCAGACGATAAATGTCTTTACATAGATCACTGCATATTGAAAGCCTTCTGTGAGTAGAAGACCTCTATGTTTATAGACTCCTATACATATTAGAACCCTTCTAATCAGGGAAGACTTTCAATATACAGTAGGTCTATTTAAAGCCATTTGTCGTCTACTTTTTTTAAGGTCTGAAAAAATAAGTATTTTTAGAGCACTTCTATTGAATCTCCTAGATATTCTGACTATAAAATTCCTTTAAGTGTTCAACACCTCTATATTATATATCAAATCTATACACGATCACTAAAAATGCATGCTGTCTATAAAGACCTCTCTGGAAACTCTTCCATTTGAAGAAGCCCTCATGAAGGAATACTGACTTTAGAAGTACTCTTGAAATACCTATATGCATAGTCGTCAAATAGAATACCTCTACAGGCAGTAGATCTTACAAAGGAAGATCTGACTGTCTATGAAACATCTTTAGGAATTCTTCTGTATATAGAACACATACTGATGATTTCAATCTATTGTAAACTTCTAGAAGAACTTTAGAGAGTTGTTTGCTTTAGAAATACTTCTGTAGTGCAGTCAGCTTGTGGAAGTCCTTGTCGGAGGGTTTTGTCAAGCAAAGATCACCCGAATGTATTCAGTCCCTAGAACCCTTTGGGACGATTTTACATCCATAGAAGACCTTATACGGATATTTCATCACAAGAAGGCCCTTGAAAAGTAGTCCATCTGCTTGTACCATATGTCTATAATATCTTCAAAGGCATTCAAAAGTTTAATCCTAAATGTTCCTTTATCATCCTCATCTGTCACCAATAAAACTTTTTCAAATTCGTTAAAACAAAAAATATATTTAGAAAACTTACCTCATTATTGCACGTTTTTATCATCATCAGTGTCGGTTCATGCTGTTCAACGCGAACATAGAAAGTTGTCAAGGAGCAGCCATGTTCCTCGGTGGTATACAATAAGACGGGTTGATACATTGTTATTCGCACAGGAAGCCATGACCATAAGGTAAACAACTGTATATGAAAAAATACGTGATTAATAATTTTGTAACAATAAATTGCA
The DNA here is from genome assembly GCF_032173495.1 of Musca vetustissima. NCBI lineage: Eukaryota > Metazoa > Arthropoda > Insecta > Diptera > Muscidae > Musca > Musca vetustissima. The sequence goes on from NW_026880097.1 coordinate 10,643, forward strand.
ATTAAAAAACTTAATAAAAGAAAACAGGAGAGAACAAACACACACACAACGTAACAATAAAAATAAATCATAAAAGAGGAAAAAACTTAAACAATATATTCACATTACATGCGATTAAAAAAAACTAAGCATTCTTTAATAAAAAAATATTTATAAACAAAACAATATTAAATAATATATGCTAGCTTAATTAATAGTTTATATTAATTAAAAAGAAAGTAATTTCATTAAAGCAATTAACAATGTGTATAATTAAAAGTGTTGTTTTTTGTTTGTTTTCAAAAACGACAAGGAGAGGATTCAAATTTATTAATATCATTTTTATATTTTATAATTTCGAAATAAAATCGGAGGATTAAATTAGTTAATATAATTTTTATATATTTTAATTTAGGATTTATAACATTTTTTTAATAATAATATGTTTAAATTATTTTAAATTAACTATTATTTTATTATTCATTATTAATATTTTTTCCATTTACATATCTTCTTAAATCCTTTCCTTGTCAATAATGTTGCTCTTCTTGTTTTTTATTGTATAGTGTGATATTTTGTGTATTTTTGTTTGTTGTTCTTTTTGTTATTGGGGTCAAGTTTTATAAACAAAAAGTTTAAAGGTCATATGCAAATGTCTGCATTTTGTTATTTCGAAGGATTCTATGCTTAGATTTAATATTCATTTGTTATTATTGGTTTTGGGATCGGCACGCACACACTGGACGAAAAAAACTCCGATGACATGGGGAGAATGAACGAAGTAACGAATATTATACATATATTCCAATTTGCTTACATTAAATCTTTCCTGAATAAATTTTATTAAACTTTTAACATCCACTGTATCAAAATTCTATATATTGGGAAGAAAATAAAAAGAATTCACTCAATAAATTTCTGGGGATTTTTGTAAACAGAGACTAATTTAATTTTTTAGTTTAGAACTATTTGTTTGGGTTAACAACTTGGTAAACTTATTCTGAGGACAAAAGAATAGAGTACTATTGACGCAGAAATTATGTGGAGATAATGAAGACAAATAGTTATTAATAACAGAGGGGGAGATTTCACAAGGGATAACGCAGAAATTTAGTTATTGAGAATGGGTTACAAATTGGCATTAATGCTTTCAAATATTCAACAATTATTAGAATTAACTAAAAGAGAAACCTGACTGATTTGAATTCATATACCTAACATTTAGTTTTTATTTTATATTTATCCCACTCAATTGATAAATTGAATGTAATTTGTCGTCGTAAATTTTACCTTTAGATATTCTTACAGTAAACATCAATTTTGGAGCATACTTTTAGGCGTAGTAAATATAATGACCGTCATATATTTAACGCCACGGTCAAAACAAACAGATTGACAAGATTTTTTTACACAAATTCTTGTAGAAAATGTTAATAAAAGTATTGCCAAAAAAGCTATTCGAAATTCGGAGATTTTCATTTATAATTTTGTTTTTTAATTTTTTGGTTCAACATTACAACAACATTTTTGACATTTATTTGTCCAACAGCTGGGTCGATGCGTCTACCTTATTAAATATACCTTGGACAGTGTCTTATAAACTTTTAATGAAACTTTAATAAAATTCGTTCCCTTTGTTAACTTTATTCAAACCCGCTCCCAATAGAAATGGATGGATCCATAGCACAATAAATAGGTAGTCCATTTAGCGCAGCTGATGTCTCGATTAACTGTCAAAGTGCGTAATTTCTACTTGTCAAACAATATTGACTATGACAGCAAGTTTGAGAAGAACCTGATATCCAGCTCGTCTCCCTGGATGACCTTATTAATAGATCTGGACCATTATGTAGCGGCGATGGGGTGGTGATATCTAGACATGCTCGATAGAGGTTTTTTTATGTCTTTTGACACCAGATCCTCCTGGCACATCGGATTTTTTCATCAAGCTATGCTTAGAATGGCAATATATGATATGTTGATGTAGGAGAAAAATCTTCGTCTCCGTATTTAGGTGGTTTACTGGAATTATGATGAGGCACCCTATTGCATTTCGCAAGGCTGCGTTCTGACAAATCATTACTGTCCGTGGAACACACTGGCCGCAGACCGATCTTTTGCATACGTGGTTAAAATGTATTGTTGGCTTGTGGCCTTTTTAGCATATCACAGATATTTGTTGTGGTACCCACATTTCAGATGTCTATGTGGTAAATAGTGTCGTTAAAGAAATCGTTGGGAATTTTTTTAATATTCAAAAAATAAATAAATACAAATAAAAAGGAAAGGAAGGTGGATAATTTGCTACAATGAAACTATTTCGTTTGCTGACAAATTTCTCTGGCTTAGTGGCACCATCCTGAAATTATTCTAGGCTATAAACAGATTTGTTATGTAGCGGAGGAGTGATTCAATACTGAGTACAGAAGTATAAGAACTGGCAGCTTTGCTCGATTTAATTAGCTAGAAAATTTGTGACGTATGTTGATTACAGTAATTCTTCATTTGAAAGGGAATGACTTAAGGGTTCTTCGATACAGGCGATAAATGTGAAATCGGTTCTTATGCCATCAACTTTGCCCGACATAATTAGATGGACCACCCTGACTACTTTTTAGGTTATATATAAACCGGTTCCACATGTTGGGGAGGAGTAATTCAATACTGAAAGTAGAACTGAAGTCTGCATGTTTGCTGGCAGCCGTGTCTTACATCATAAGCGGGGCTAGCAAAATTGTAATCCATGCTGACGAGCTGCAACTGGACAGCAATTCTTCGTCTGAAAAGGATTAATGACTCAAGGTTCTTCGATACAGGTTTTACATGTGAAACTGCTTCGTACGATGGCAAATTTGCCTGGCTTAAATGGGGAACAACCCTGACCATTTTCTAGACTACAATGATTAAAGACATGTGAAATCGGTAGCCTTGTCTAACAAAATCGTAATTCAGGTTGATGCTCAGCTACTGAACAGCAATTCTTCACCTGATAAGGATTAATGACTCAAGGTTCTTCGTTAGACGTTTTACATGGGAAAACGATTCGTATGGACAGCCTTTACACCCCCCAAAACATGTTAGGAGAGAACTTAATAATTTAGAGATATAAGCGTGAATCCTTAGGAAAACAAATGTATCGAGCAGATACGATAAGGATTAATGACGCAAGGTTCTTCGTTAAATGTTTTACATGGGAAAACGATTCGTATGGACAGCCTTCACACCCCCCAAAACATGTTAGGAGAGAACTTAATAATTTAGAGATATAAGCGTGAACCCTTAGGAAAACAAAAGTATCGGACAGTTACGAATGAGCAGTAGTCCGGGCAATAGAACAATACCATATGAATGCTACACCTGGAGACCATATCCCATCCATACATGCAGAGCAGAAGTAGCTGATTAGCAATCTTCCTGAATTTAGACGCTGAAGAGGTGGATTTCTCAAGGACAATATAATTAAAAAAAGGAAAAATAAATTTCTCGTCAATATTGTGCCTTTTTAGGAACATTTTCTCAAGAGCCACTATAAGGTGTGCATTTTTTAAAGAATATTTTTAAGGACTATATGAAGGCATGGGTTTTTAAATAATATTTTTTCAATGAATGAAAGAGCGCGAACTTTTTAAAAATATTTTTTTAGAACAGTCAGTTTTTGGATTTTAGTTTATGAATATTTTTTTAAGAACCAGTACAAGGCGAGTATGTTTTAATTAATATTTTTTCAAGGACTAACTGAGTGGAGTTGAGTTTTAGGAACAATATTTATAGAGATTACAGATTTCATATCGTGAATCCTTTAATTATTCTTCAGATTAATAAAAGTCATTGTGGATTTTTAAGGACTATCAATGTAGAAGTTTTTCTGGTTGTATTAGAATAAATTAATTTTTTTTTTATAAATATGGAAAAAATTATGAGCGCCTAAAAGTATGCTGCATTTAATTGAAAGAAGACGCAAAGCCCTAAGTTTTTTTGAATTAAATAATCCATATAATATTCTATCTAAATCGTGTGTAAAAAAGTGTGTAGACATTGTGTTTTATTGTGAAAAAAAAAATAAAAAAATAATACTATTCCTTCAGGAGAAAGAAAAAACTTAAAATATCTTTTCATTTCCAAATCTACAACATAAATATCAAGACATCTATAGAGAGAGTGAAAAAAAATACATCGATATAATTTTATTTGATTTTGGAAGTCGATTTGAACACCAAAATAATCACACTTACATCCTCGTTTGCACAGACTAAAGATTTCAACTGATGTATGGGATAGACACCCATGGCAATGGCACGATGGCCGGGTGATTTTTCACCCTAATATCGTTAAGCAATTATTGTTTTTCAATTTAAATATATAAAAAAGGTAAAAGAGAAAAGTATATATATTTTTATAGAGAAGTCAAAAGATAAAGAAAATAAGGAAAAAAGAAGTTTTTTTTGAAATAATAAAAGAAGACAAATGGCGCCGAAATTTGAAGCAGCAAAATAGCGCATGGGTTTTTATATTCATTTTTCACAATTAGATATAGGAGGCAGCAGCATTTTTAAACGGATATTTTTTAGAGTAAAAAAAATGGTAGAGAAAAAAAAATTGGAAATAACATGGATTATTAACAAAATTGGATGGATGATAAATTATGTGGAATTTTGTCAATAGATAACATAATTTATATTTTGAACAATCTCGAATTTTGATCAACATAAAATAAAATTATTTACAAAAAATGGCTTGAAAGCAAATTTTTCAAATGAAAGTAAAATTATTGTCGATACTGAAAATGAAGACCAATAAAAATGTGAAAGGCAATTTAGGTGGAGTTGGGTTAGTTAGAAACATTTCCTAAGCAAGGAAAATTATTCAACTTGTTTAGGATATAAAATAAAAATAATGAAAAAACACACACACGTCGTTAAAACACACAAAATTAGAAACAACAGAAAAAATTAACAAACAAATAAAATTATTGAACAGAACAGAACAGAAAAAAATATTATCTATTTTCATACCAAGTTCCGACAAGTTTCGGTGTGATGTGACTTCTATGCAATGTGGAGCGGAAAAATAATGAAAGATTTTGTTTGTCGATTCGATTTACGGAATACAGGGAAAGTAGCCATTACAGTAATAACATTATAGTATGTGTTTGGACACACGCACACATACATACACACAGAGAGATTATATGAAATCAATAATAATAATAAAAAAATATGAGAAAAAGAGAGAAAAGAAAAAAAGAAGAAAAAATTCTGGTGATATTTTTTCAACACACTCACACTACGTAAACAAAAAATATGAAACTAAACTAATTAACTTATAATATTTTTTTATTTTCCTACTATTTTTTAATTGGTTGTTAGTTACTTAAATTAAAAAGTGTTTTTACAATAATAATAAAAAATAATAAAATATTTTATTTTTAATTACTCAAGCTAAAGCTACTTAAGATAAGCTTAATTAGATTACAAAGTGGAGGGTGGGGTGGAGTAAGGCAAAGGGTGCTGTGGGGGATTTTAGTGTTGGTGAGGGGAAATGTGTGACCATAGCGTAAGGGGGAATTGCAGTTTCTCAACATGAAAAAATAAATCGAGATTGTTTTTTTTTTGTTTGGATTTGGATTTTTTTAAAAGAAGAAAAATGGTTTAGACTTAATTTTAACTGGAGATATATAAATAGTATCGATAAACTACACCAATTCTGAATACAATATTAGTTTTGAAATATAATTTTAAAGAATATATTTTCACAAATATTTGGTCACCAATATATGAGGCTTTTAAAAATATTTTATTTTTAAAGGGCCAATACAAGGGCCTTTGATTTTTTATTGACCTGTAAAGCCCTAGATTTTATGTCTGAAGCCCTAGATTTTAAGTCTAATCTGAAGGTGTGGATTTTTTATAAAAATATATTTTTTTATGGCGTGGATTTTTAAACATTATTTTAAAGGACTATCTGAAGGCGTGGATTTTTTAAACATTATTTTAAAGGACTATCTGAAGGCGTGGATTTTTTAAACATTATTTTAAAGGACTATCTGAAGGCGTGGATTTTTTAAACATTATTTTAAAGGACTATCTGAAGGCGTGGATTTTTTAAACATTATTTTAAAGGACTATCTGAAGGCGTGGATTTTTTAAACATTATTTTAAAGGACTATCTGAAGGCGTGGATTTTTTAAACATTATTTTAAATCTGAGGGCTTGGGCTATAAAAAAATTAATTTAAAGGACTATCTGAGGGCTTGGATTATAAAAAAAAATTAATTAAAATTCTCAAGGACTATCTGAAGGCGTGGATTTTTTAAACATTATTTTAAAGGACTATCTGAAGGCGTGGATTATTTAAAAAATATTTTCAAGGACTAACTGAAGACGTGGATTATTTAAAAAATATTTTCAAGGACTAACTGAAGGAGTAGATTATTTAAAAAATATTTTCAAGGAATAACTGAAGGCGTAGATTATTTAAAAAATATTTTCAAGGAATAACTGAAGGACTATTTGAAGGCGGGAATTCTATTAAAAAAATATTTCAAGGACTAACTGAAGGCCTTGTTTTTTGAAGGCGGGAATTCTTTTAACAATTATTTCAAGGATTAACTGAAGGCCTTGTTTTTTGAAGGCGGAAATTCTTTTAACAAATATTTCAAGGACTAACTGAAGGCTTAGTTTTTTGAAGGCGGAAATTCTTTTAACAAATATTTCAAAGACTAACTGAAGGCCTTGTTTTTTGAAGGCGGCAATTCTTTTAAAAAATATTTTCAAGGACTAACTGAAGGCCTTGTTTTTTGAAGGCGGGGATTCATTTAAAAAATATTTCAAGGACTAACTGAAAGCCTTGTTTTTTGAAGGCGGGAATTCGTTTAAAAAATATTTTTAAGGACTGTATGAAGGCTTGTATTTTTAAAGAAATATTTTTTAAAGACTAAAACACGCGTAAATTACAAAAAACATTTTAAAGGACAACAACAGGCGTAGATTTTTAAAAAAATATTTTTCAATGACCAAAACATGTTAAAAAAAAACAAAATAGGTTTAAAAAAAAATATTTTTTCAAGGACCAAAACAACAAATTATGGTTTCAATAAATCTTATTTAAAAAAATCTACGGCTATGTTGGTCTTCAATAAATCTTATTTAAAAAAATCTACGGCTATGTTGGTCTTCAATAAATCTTATTTAAAAAATCTACGGCTATGTTGGCCTTCAATAAATCTTATTTAAAAAATCTACGGCTATGTTGGTCTTCAATAAATCTTATATAAAAAATCTATGCTTATGTTTGTCCTAATGAAATGTTACTTAAAAAAAGCTTCGCTTATGTTGGTTCTAAAGAAAAGTTATTTAAAAAATCTACGCCTATGGTGGTCTTCAAGAAAAAGTATTTAAAAAATCTACGCCTATGGTGGTTTTCAAAAAAATGTATTTAAAAAATTTTAGTCTTCGAACAAAGAGAAAAACATCCACATATGTCTGTTGACTTATATTTTTCTTCTGACCATCAATGCCTACTTTTAGGCATGGAATTTTAAAAAGCAAGGTCTAATAGTAATTTATGTATATTAATTTGTTATTCAACTTTAATGCTATTCAGAATTGGTGTATTTCTTAATTTAAATCCCATAAAAAAATATACCTTAGACTATAACCTAAAATATTATTCCCAAAATTTTATTTAGTATAAGACCCTTTACTTTCATAAAAAGAAAAGAAATTGAATTCAAACTCACCTCTCTTATGGTTAATGTGTGTGACATCATTTGTATATTGACTTGGGATTGACTTGTTGGTAAATTATCGCTGGAACGCGATTTAACTAATGTTTTATTACCCGTATTTAAAACGGAACGGCTTTTCAATAGCATTTCAGTCTTTAAAAATATTCTAGAAATATATGTGGAACTACAAAGCAAAAACAAAAATAAATTAATATGATTTTTTAAAATAAAATAAAATTAAAAAATAGAAACCCACCTTAGTCCCCTAATACTAAAAGCGGCATGTAATAATTTGGCCGGTGATACTGGGATTTTTTTGCAGAATTTTATTAAAGCATTGCCAATGTCATTTTTAATATTATCTGGACTCCATTCGTTGTTCGATTGACATTCCTTGTGGAATAAATTGATAATGACGAGGGCAATGCGATAAAGAACTTTAATGCCTTCATGAAAGAAACAATCCATAATGCGTACTAAATGCTGGAAGGGTAGACCAGCTAATATCCACCAGCACCAATCCATAAAAACACGTTCCAGCTTAACGCCTGGACAGATACGTTGAAAATATGAAACGGCATTTTTCTGTAAAAGAAAAAAAAAACAACATCAATAATAAATATTATTAGAAAAATAATTCGAATAGAATAAATTGTTCTTACCGTATGTTTTTTGGCAATTTGCATAACTGTTTTCCATGTAACTTCATGCAATAATTTGGTTTGATTTATGAAAACTTTATCCTTGCTACCCACCAGGGCGGCCAAACAATGGTATGCTTCTTCTTCTGCAAAAAGAGAAAAAATCGAAGACAAAATATTAGTTGTAAGTTGAAATAGTTTCTAAAGATATTTAAATTATAAAATTAATAATGAGTATGGTGGCGTATACGTTGTGTCGTTATTCATACGCCCACACATCTCCTAAATATATTCAATAAACAAATTACTGTCTTTGAAGGTCTTTAAAAAATATTAATTTTAAAAATCTACGCTTATGATGGAACTTAAAAATATTTCTTTTACAAATCTACGCATATGACGGAACTTAAAAATATTTCTTTTGAAAATCTACGCTAATGATGGAACTTAAAAATATTTCTTTTAAAAATCTACGCCTATGATGGAACTTAAAAATTTTCTTTTAAAAATCTACGCCTATGATGGAACTTAAACATATTTCTTTTAAAAATCTACGCCTATGATGGAGCATAAAAATATTTCTTTTAAAATTCTACGCCTATGATGGAGCATAAAAATATTTCTTTTAAAAATCTACGCCCATAATGGAACTAAAAAATATTTCATATAAAAATCTACGCGTATGATGGAACCTAAAAATATTTCTTTTAAAAATCTACGCCTATGATCAAAAAATTCACGACTATATAAAAATCGTGGCTTTTAGCTCGAATAATTCTTTAGATCTTGTTGGCGTATACATTACGACAGTATTCATACGCTAAGGGGTACTCCAAAACATATTTTTTGTTTATTAAAAAATACAAAATACTTTATGGTAATAATTATCATCACATGCTTCCCATTATTGAATAAGAAACACACACAAAGTATACAAATCGTTTGTGCGAGAAGCCAAGAATCAAAAATTTGTATACATTAATCGTGGCGTTTGGCTTCAGGCCAATATATTCGAAAGTAAAAAAAACGCAACAAACCAAAAACTTTGATTCTATTTTCGATGTTGTTTTTGTTGTCGATGTTTGAATATACACAGCAAACGCATAAAAAATGAAAATTACATCCATCAACGAGAATCTTATAAATTCAAAAAAAAAAAATCAAATTTTAATTCGTTTATACTCTACATCAAAAAGTAGAAATGAAAATATCGTAATTTTTTTATTAAATTAGATTAAGGAGATAAATTTGAAATAACAGATTTTGGAATAAATTTAATTATATTTGCAAAAAAATTATAGAAGAAATCGACAATATATTTTTTACTCTTTACTCTGGTTGGCGTATACGTTGTGGCGGTCATCATAAGCTCTAGGGTACCTTGTGGGTAATTCAATTACATTGAAGGGCAAATTTAAGAATCATTTTTTAATGTGTTGATGTATACTCAAAAGTTAAAGGTAGTTCTAGAAACTCTTCCTTATTTTTTTTTAATTGCTACTACAATTTGAAGTGATTGGCGTAAGCAATGCTTCTATGAATATTTGTCCAATATTTTCTAATTTTATTTATTTTGACAATTAATTAAATGTATCGCAATAGAAGGTAGGGAGTTCAACGGGCATTATTTGCCAACATTTCATATGATTGACCCAAATAATTAACTTTGTATATATATAACACAATCTAGTAGTATAATGAATGAAATGTTTGAGAAAACAAATAACATCCGCTATAAATTATGTTTTATAACAAAAAAAAATAATTTGAATAATATAATAAAGGCAAACATTATTATATTTCTGCGTAAAGAGCAAAACAAGTGGCAAGAAATATACATGCATACAAAAAATTTTAATGGTTATACTTATTAAAAAATATATATATTTTTTTAATTTCAAACATATAAACAATAAAATCTGAATGGAATTTTTCGAAATAATAAAAAAATAACGAATTAGCTATAGAGAAAGAATATATGTACATATACATATAGAATAAATTCACACTGAGGTGATTCATAAAAAAATTTGGAAAATAAAAAGTTTCCCAAATATCATGTCAAATCAACATAGATTTTAAATCACATGATAATCTTAGGCCTTGTGCCAGAAAAAAATGATGCGGGAAACATATGAACGAGGGAATAGAAATATGTTTTTCCCATGCCTAAAGCACGTGATATGTCCATGCATAAGTTTGCCGTTAAATTAAACCTATGGATGGAAGATCATGGACTAAATGGACTAAAATATGCGGACCAATTGTAGGTATTGTATACTGGAAACTAATAAAGGTGTTTAATAAATTTACGCCTTGTAGTGATCCTTAAAAAAATAAATAATAAATAATCTACGCCTTGTATTGGTCCTATTAAAGTGGTTGCGTATACGTTGTGTCATTAAGCATACGCTAAGACGTTCTCTTAAATGAACGAATTAATTCATGGGATATTGTTATATATTAAAAACGTATATTGAATGATGTTGTCAAGAAAAAAATTAAATTTTATGTTGGAATATAAAAAATACTACGCCTATGTTTGAATATAAATAATATGCTTTAAAAATTTTACGCTTATGTTGGAATATAAAAATATTTTTGAAAAAATCTACGCCTATGTTGGAATATAAAAATATTTTTTTAAGAAATCCTTGAAGAACTATTCTGTATGAATACTTGAAAATCCTTGTATGGAACCCTTGAAAAATATTCTTTAAAAAAATCACACTGAAAAAATATTCTTTAAAAAATCACACTGAAAAAATATTCTTTAAAAAAATCACACTGAAAAAATATTCTTTAAAAAAATCACACTGAAAAAATATTATTTGAAAAATCCACGCCTTAATAATCCTTGAAAAAATATTCTTTGAAAAATCCACGCCTTAATAATCCTTGAAAAAATATTCTTTGAAAAATCCACGCCTTATTAATTCTTAAAAAAATATTCTTTGAAAAATCCACGCCTTATTAATTCTTAAAAAAATATTCTTTGAAAAATCCACGCCTTAATAGTCCTTGAAAAAATATTCTTTGAAAAATCCACGCCTTAATAGTCTTTGAAAAAATATTCTTTGAAAAATCCACGCCTTAATAATCCTTGAAAAAATATTCTTTGAAAAATCCACGCCTATTATAGCCTGTTAAAAATATTCTTTAAAGCATTCACGCCTAAAAGTATTCTTAAAAAATTCGCACTGAGAAAATGTTCTTGAATAATCCACGACTTCAAAATATTCCATAAAAAATTCCAAGCCTTGTATTAACGATTTAAAAGGCAGTGAGCGGAGCAGTATAGTCGTACGGGACCGACCATACGATACCCTACACAACTACCACGGAAATCTAACTTTCTGCGGATTTTTATTCCGAACCTGGGCAATATTTCGTGATAGTTTCACACTTTTGCCCGATTAGAGGTCAACAGCTCCTCTTCCTTACACTGACATATTTTCCGAATATTTCTAATATTCACTACAGTTCTTCTAATTACTTGTCCAGATTCCATTCACCGTGGGTTGTGTTTTGATGTTTGGCTTATAGTTGTGGGCTATAGATCGACTAGAAAAAACACACAAAAAATTAAGTTTTCGGTCCACTTCATCCCAAAATTATAATCTGATCGTCAACGAAAATTCTAGGTGTTTTTTTCTGGACCATAACTGGAACCTTATGGAACATTTCACATCGATCAGCGCTATATTTCCGCCTTCCAGTGTGTTAATGGGTTACTAAATAATATCGGAATATGTAAGCACCTGTTAATATTTAAGTGTAACTCTCACATCCGAGTACATATGACAAAAAATTGGTATCGATTCAAAGGTCAACAACTCCTCTTGGATATACTATAAACTTCTCGGGTCTATGTCCTTCAGGGGCAAATATATACGATATATACGAATACAAATTTTGTCATTTTTCACACAAAAGTCTGGGTCCATTTGACCCGCTAAATATTGACCAATATTTATCAAAACCGACATGCTTATTCATTGGCCCGATCCCGTTCTCCATGCAAAATATTGCGATGTTCGGACCATAATTGCGGCCTCTAGAGCGACCAGAAAAACCAACAAAAATTAAGTATTTGGTCCATTTCATCCCCTAAATATTAACCGATCTTTACCAAAAACAATAGGGGCCTTCATTGGCCAGATCCCATCCTACATGCAAAATATCGTAAAGATTATAATGGACAGACGGACGGACGGACACACATGTCTAGATCGACTCAGCTAGTCGAGATATGACGATCGATATACTTGAAGGTGGGTCTAGGACCAATATTTCGCGGCGTTGCAAACTCTTGGGGCTGCACAAAGCTATAATACACTGACAACATAATTGTGTATGATATAAAAATCTACGCCTCAATAACCTTGGAAAAAATATTATTTACAAATCGACCTTGTAATGGTTAAAAAAGACTAAATATTTCAGTTATAGTTACTGTAGCGTATTAGTGTTGTCGTCAATTATACGACATAGTGGACTTATATTTAAAAAAAAATCCACGACCTTTGACAAATAAATATTCGGAGATATTCGTTAGAAAGTATGTGTTCTGATATTCTTAGTATCCTCCATGAAAATCCATGAAAAGAATATCCTCGCTTATTACAGACCTTAAAATAATATTCTTTAATTATTGAAATATAGCCGAGAAAATACTGAAATATTCAGCAGCTACTAATGGGTTCCTAAAGATACAGCAAGATTCTTAAATTTATTTATTAAAATAATTTCAAATTTACTAAAATATTAGTTAATGATTTTGTTCCAAAACGGTACATCAGGCCGTATAAGTAACGACAACACGTATACGGTCTCTAGGTTCGTAGTTAATAATTTGTTGGGCGATGAAAATACGACATAAGCGAGAAGTCTTTAAGGAATTTTAAGGCAGTGTGGATGTTTAAAGAATATTTTTCAAAGACCAACGAACGATGGATATTTTAAATTTCTTCAAAGATAAGTAGAGCTTCGACTTTCTTAAAAATATTTCTTTTTCAATGTATAGATCGTGAATTTTTTAAGAATATTTACTTTTGTATACACAAACAATTTTATGACCCTTTCTTGCACTGTGAATGTATCATAAAGTTATAAACTTAATTAGAAATTAATAATTGATAAGGCCCAGCCGGACGGGCCATGCCAGGCTGATAGGCTACAACATTTTTTTCTGGATGATTTACTCTGGCACTGTTTCTTCTTTTACGCTGATTTACAACTGCTGAGCAGAACAAAACAAAAAAAATGCCATTTACTATCTGCAAAGTTGAAAAAGGCCAATTGAGATTAAGTGTACTCCCCATCGCATATATATTTGTTATATTTTTTTATTGCTGTTTGATTTTGCATTTCATTTCGAAATTCCCTACCGCTTTGGGATTACAAATATAATTTGCAGTGTTTTTTATAATAATAATAATGAGTTGTGTATGGTGAAGTGTTTTTATTTGATTTGCAATTTTTTTTTTTGCTCTGAGTCCATACATATGAAACCATTTTCCATTTTTTCTTCTACTTTTTATTATTTGATTTATTTGTTATCAGCTCATTTCAGGTTGAGTGATTGCCTGACGGCCTGACTGTGCCTGGTGTTTAGTAATGGGGAGGTGATATATATATGTAGTGGACATATGTAGTGCAGCCGTTGTTGTTATTGTATTTTTAATACAATATATTTCGCATTCTATCACTATTGCTCTGAACATTCGCACTCCAATTATTACCACTTCGAACCGGTTGAATTGAGTTAAAATGTATATAGTTATTGAAGCCCTTTCTTTGGTTTATGAGATGATAATTTACTGATAAGGAAGAAGACTGACAGGGGACAGTGAAATGTGTTGTTGTGTCCGTACATATAAGGAAATGTCTTAATTTTAATTGTAATTTAAGTGGAACTGAACTGTATTGATTGTTAATCTTCTTTCAGGGTTATAGTAGAGCATTTGGTATCAATAAAGACGTAAAATATTAAACACAATACAATAGGGCGTATAATTGGTTTCGTAACTTATACGCCCATCATACATACATTTTATAATTTGAAAATTTGTTGCTGAATATTTCAGGAAAATCATTTTTTTATTTACATATACATACACAAAATTATTCCTTCATATTCCATAGGATATGTTTTACTTGAGACGTAACCCTATATTAAGATAGGGCGTATAATTGAGGTCGTAACGTATGCGGCATTTTAACAACATTTTTAGAATATCAAAAATTTATGTTGGATAGTTTTTTCCTCTTTTATTTCGACAATTTCAGAATTAAATTTGGGAAGTGGTTTAGTTTAGGCGTAAAATAGTCAAGAATATACAGTGGGGCGTATAATTGGTGTCAAAACGTATACGTCTTTGCTAAGTCTATACAATAGAGCCTAAATTAACGTATACGTCCATACCTTGCCGTAGAACTTAATTTTTTCACTTATTCCGACTAATTATGCATATACAAAATTACTACTTCATATTTTACCGAATTTGGGTTCTATACATATCCTATCAAAGAATAATATTCTGACCGGAATTTTTCATATGTGGGAAGAAAAAATCAATAGGATCTGGATGAAATTTTGAGCACTGGTTTAGTTAAGGCGAAAAATAGTCAAGAATATTAAATACGGTGTATAATTGGTGTCACAACGTATACGCCTTTACGAAGACTATACAATAGGGCGTATAATTGATGCCATAACGTATACGTCCCTGTTACCTATAGTTCGAAAATTAAAACCTATAGTAAAAAAATTAAAATTACTTCTTCATATTTCACAGAATTTAGATCCATTAAAGACTAAAATTTTGAACGGATTATTTTCATATTTCAAAATGTTTCCACATTTCTGAAATATTTCTTTTTAAATAAAAAACTAGAATTTGTCATTAATCTAAAAAAACAATACGATATGGATGACATTTTAGCACTGGTTTAGCTAAGGCGAAAAATAGTCAAGTGCGTATAATTGATGTCATAACCTATACGTCTTAGTAAAGACTATACAAAAGGACGGATATTTATAACGCATACGTCCATGTTACCTTCCGAACGGAACTTTTCATATTTTAAAATGTTTCCACATTTCTGAGTGTTTTTTTTTTAAATAAAAACTAAAAATTATTGATCTGAATATTCTCATACTCTTTAGAACCACAGCTATGCAAAAAGTTATTTATTTTCCCTACAAAAATAGTAATTTACTTAACCTTGAACAATTCTGCTCATTTGTCATATATGCCCAATAATCAATTGCCATATATTGATTATAAATTTTACAAAATAATGTCATCGGTTCATCAACTAATATTGTATAATTGAAAATTGAAAACGTAATATGTAAATAATCTCATTGAATTGTAAAAAAAAAAAGAATTCTAAATGAAATTCAATCACATTACAAACAGAATATGCCGTCATACATTGTGGATCGCATAATACAAAATGAGGTAACCTGAATGTTGTAAATAATATTGTCATAGGTGATGGATTTTAGATATATACATATGAGAACTTGTCAAAAAGGTAATCGAACGGAACCTTAGCAGATAAATAAAACGGTAACCTAAAAACTGGGAATAACATTTCCGCAGGTGACGGATCTTCGAAGCGGCAACTTAGACACAGAGAATAACATTTCACAGGTGTCGGATATTTGGATATTTATTTACTTGGTCTTAAAAACCTAATCAATCTTAACGACTTTTCAAGATTACCCACGTGGAA
The DNA here is from genome assembly GCF_032173495.1 of Musca vetustissima. Classification (NCBI taxonomy): domain Eukaryota; kingdom Metazoa; phylum Arthropoda; class Insecta; order Diptera; family Muscidae; genus Musca; species Musca vetustissima. The sequence goes on from NW_026880097.1 coordinate 26,735, forward strand.
CAAATGTGTTTTTGACACAATTCTCAGCTTTAAAATATTTTCACTAAGTCATGAAATATACTATAAACCGTAGACAGATGTTTCTAACTATATAGCAAAATCCTTATATTTATATTTTATACGATTTTCAAGTTATGATTTTCTAAAATATTTCCTTAAATAACAATTTAATTTCAAAAGGTACACCAAGTCGTATAATTAATGGCAACACGTATACGCTCTCTAGGTTGTTAGTAAATTGTTTGTGCAACGACGAAAAGGGTAGCAAGCGGGTAGTTTTTTTAAAAAAAAAGTATTGTATTGTGGTATTTTAAAGAATATTTTTTTAAACCTATTAAAGCATGGATTTTTTTTTAAATATTTTTGTTTTGAAAGCCATCAGAGCTTGGATGTTTTAAAAATAGTTTTTAAATGCAATTATACCGTGAATTCAAGGACAATTTGAGAAGGGCTTTTTTCATAGACTTGCATGAGCGTGGATTTTTGAATTGGCAATATTTCTCAACGCATTTCTGAATTAGGAGCGTAGATTTTAAACAATATTTTTAAAGTTCATAAGAAGTGTGTATTTTTATAGATTTATTTAAAGGTTCGTAACTAGTTTATTTAAAAGGGTACATCAAGTCGTATAACTAATAACAACACGTATACGCTCTGTGGACTCGTGGTAAATTATTTTATTTTTCAAAGTAAAAATACCTTTAGTTTTTTTAATTCTTCAGAGATCAGCATAGCCTGGACTTTAAAAATATATTCTTGAACAAACATAGTGTTGATTTATATACATCAGAACATAGATTTTGTTAAATTTTTTTTCAGAGGCCTTCAACAATGAATTGAAAAAAAAAATAGTATTTGAAAGACCAAAAATACGTCAACGTTTTATATTTTTTTTTCGATGACTATTTGAGCCTGGATTTTTAAAATGAAGACATTTTCAGGATCTTATTTAATATAGTGTTTCTATGACTATCATAGAGTGAACAGGATTTTTTTTTTCAATGACATATGAACTTTCCACTTTCTGAATGTGGGACGTCAATGGCGTAGATTTTTAAAGAATATTTTTAATTTCATAAGCAGCGTGTATGTTATATGGTAGTTTTAAGGATCATAACGATTTTATTCAAAAGGGTACATCATGTCGTATAACTAACGACAATACGTATACGCTCTTGGACTCATGGTTAATTATTTTATTTTTCCCAAACTCCAAAAGAACGTTTAAACATAGTTTATATACATCAGAGCGTAGATTTTGTTAAACATATTTTTCAGAGACCATTAGTTTTTTGAGGACTATTTGAGCCTGAATTTTTTGATGAGCACTTTCTTCAGAGACGTATTTAACACATTTTTTGCAGAGACTATTAGAGTTTAAAATATTTTTTTAAGGGCCATCATTAGCGTGGATTTAAAAGAACATTTCTTCAAGGGTCATCGTAGACGTGAATTTTTTAAAGAATATTTTTGAAGGTCCATCAGGAGCCTGGATTAGTTAAAGACGCTTTTTAAGGAACCTCAAGAGCGTGAATATTTTTAAGGGTTATTATAAAGAATACATTTTTAAAACATATGAAGACATGGATTTATTGAAGAATACATTTTTATAAGAATAAATTTTCAATTTTTAAAGACAAATTTTCCTAGAATAACCCGGGATATTGAAAGAATGAGGATGTGAATTTTCAATGAATATTTTTATAGAACCGTCAAAGCCTGAATTTTATAGAGGTTATTTTTCAATAATGTTTTTTTTTAAAGAATATTCATTTGTTGTTCGGACGTAGTTTTGAGTATTTTTTGGATTGGTAAAGAATATTTTACACGGACTTTCACAGTGCGGATTATTTAGAGGATTATTTTTATTAAATTGCAAGGCGTTGATTTTTTAAAAGAATATTTTTTCCACTATGAACAAATCGTGGATTATTCAAAGAATATTTTTTATCGAATTATTTTGCCTGTAAAGGCAATGCTCATTTGAAGGATTTATAATATGTTTAATATTTAAGGACGATTTGTTTTCCTTTGCCTCTATAGTATCGTTTTTAATTATTACTCCGTGGCGTATAATTAACGACCACACTAATACGCCCCAGGGTAATAAGATACTAAACGAGTATTTTCAACTACTTTGTGTGTGTTTTCTAATTTTTAAAGCCCTATTGGAGAGATCTTTTTTAAAGCTTTAAAATGAAGTGTGACAAATAGAATATTGTTTTATCATTTCAATTTCTGATGAAAATTTTCCAAACGATTCAAAGATATGTAGTAAAGTTCTATCTCTGCCCCTGCAAATGCCATTGACTATTTAAATATATTTAGCATAATATCGACAAACATATAGTCCATAGTGCAGAAATGCGGTCATGCAGTATAAAATCAATACAAAAAACTGATATTCCTTGCCCCTTTATCCCGTTTTCCCAACCGACACTACTTATCAAGAAAAACGTCAATAATCAACGACAGCACGTCGAACTTTTTGAAAAAAAGTGCATCAGTAGAAGCAGA
>NW_026880098.1:0-29324 GCF_032173495.1 Musca vetustissima
ATTTATCTGGACCGCTACCAGTAAACGTGAGTACGTTTAAGACAACTGTATACGACAATGAAGACTTAGCTCTACATGAGCAAATGAAATTGTTTTGGGAAGTTGAGAATTTTGAAAAAGTAGCTTGCTCAAATGATGGCGACGTATATTGCGAAGAATTATATAAGAAATCGACATATCGTGAATGTAGCGGTCGATATGTAGTTCGTTTGCCGTTTCGCCCAGAATACCCAAAAGAAATTTATTTAGGAGCATCAAGAAATAAGGCAATTGCGCAATACTTTCGGATGGAGAAAACTTTGGATAAATCTCCAGAACTAAAAATTGAATATAACCGTGTTTTACAAGAATATATCGATTTGGATCATATGGAACCTGTTTCACATCATGAGAAACCGGATGAAAAACAATCTTCTTTCTATTTGCCTCACCATGCGGTCGTAAAACCAGAAAGCAAATCTACTAAAGTGAGAGTTGTGTTTAATGGATCAATGAAAACGACAAGTGGGCATTCTTTAAACAATGTTTTGCTACCCGGACCAACATTGTTAACAGATCTAATGAAAGTAATAATTTCATGGCGGTTTTATGAATTTGTATTCACCGGTGACATACAGAAGATGTATCGTCAGATATTAGTTCACCCAAAAGACCGAAAGTACCAGCTAATTCTTCATCGCTCAAATTATAACCAGCCTGTGAAAATCTACCAATTAAAAACAGTTACTTTTGGAATTAACTGTGCCCCTTTTTTGGCCTTGCGGACCTTACTTCAACTTGGAGAAGATTGTAAATTGACAGACAATTCTTCATCTGAAATTTTACGATACGAAACGTATGTGGATGATATTTTGTCAGGAGGACATAGTATCGAGGAAGCTTGTAATAAACAAACACAATTAATTAAGACTTTAAAGAGTGCAGCCTTCCCCCTGAAGAAAATGGCATCCAACTGCGGTGTTCTACTTAAAAATTTTGCCCGGGAGGATCTTCTGGATGAAGATTTTTTAAAATTTGAAGAAACCAGTACAACTAAAACCTTAGGAATTCGCTGGAACGCAAAGAACGATACATTTTTCTATAAGCTCCAATCCGTCAGTGGTGCCTTGGTGGCTACGAAAAGAGATATACTGTCCGTGATTGCGAGGTTATACGATCCGCTTGGCTGGATAGGTCCCATTATAATAGTTGCAAAGCTAATAATGCAAAATCTCTGGCAAGAGAAGGTTGATTGGTACGAAGCTGTTAGGCCTAGTATTATGATATTATGGGACAAGTTTATCAATAATTTGCCAAACATTGCAGAATTGAACATACCCAGATGGGTTGGACACTCGCCTGATGCTATAATACAGGCACATGGATTCTCGGATGCTTCAGAAAAAGCATATTGTGCAGCTATTTATATACGAGTCAAACACCTTACCGGAGACACAATCACCAACCTGTTGGTGGCGAAAACGAAATTAGCACCACTAAAGACTCTTACGATTCCCAAATTAGAACTGTGTGGAGCAGTAATGCTGGCAAAACTAATGAATTGTCTCGACATTAGATATAATTACCAAAGGTTTTATTGGACAGACTCGTCGATCGTGCTTGGATGGCTTAAGAAAGATCCACAATCACTTAAAACTTTCGTAGCAAATCGTATTTCCGTACTCAAAGAAATCTGCAACGAAGAAGACTGGCGTCATGTGAGTACAGATGAAAACCCAGCAGATATTGGTACTCGTGGCTGCACACCACATGAGCTCAAAGGAAATAACCTATGGTGGCATGGGCCACCCTGGCTGCGAAAACCATTGGAAGAATGGCCTAAACCAAGAATATTTGATCCATTAAACGTCGAGATGAAAAGGACGTCTAATTTCAATTTACATTTTAAAGCAAACGATATATTCCAACGTATTACTTCTTTCAATAGAACTATTAGAGCCATAGTTCAAATAATCCGACTTTTTCAACGACGACGGTGCAGATCTCATCATGGGACTACATTCACATTTGAAGATTCGATATCAACTGGAGAAATTATAGATGCTAAACGGAAAATAATGGCTGCGGCACAGAAAACCTATTATCCAAGAGAGTATGAAGATTTACTTGCTAACAAACCTATAAGTAAGAAGAGCACAATCATAAGCCTAAATCCCTTTTTAGACAAGGAGGGTCTTATTAGGGTAGGAGGAAGATTAAATAACTCTGAATTCAGTTACAATGAGAGACACCCAGTCCTTTTGCCATCAAATTGTCGTTTAACAATGTTTCTAATTAGACATACACATGAAATATTGCTCCATTCTGAACACAATGTAATGCTTAGAATGGTAAGACAGGCATATTATATACCAAGACTGCGGTATTATTGTACGCCCTATCATTAAGGTGCGCCTCCTTCCCGCATCGCAACGGCTTCAAGATCTCAAGACTGACAAAAAATTCGACAAAATTTGCAAAACCAATGTTTAAATGTAAGATGCAAGTTTCTCATTGTATACCCCTAAAATATTGCCTACGCTTCCGGAAAATGTTGTTCTCAGAACGCCGTCAGGCACTTGAAGGACAAGATATATGTCTCAATTGTTTCGGACACGGACACACCCGGTCAGCATGTCCTTCGGTCAATAGATGCGAGCGGTGCAAAGCAAAGCATCATTCAATGATACACCGTGACCGATTAGAGCACGATTCCAGCCGTGAAAATGTGGTTGAAGAAAGTGACCACCAAAATGATGTCCCCACGACTCATACCGCAATTTTTGATGTTGTTCCTTTCCACAAACAACTCACAACATACGAAGGAGCCAAACAAGTTGGATGGATTTCCCCAGTGGGCATGAACACCGCGATTGAGCCGATTATAGAGTGCAAATTGTCTGCAGGAAACCAAACCAAATTGCTGACATTTCACTTATGTGAACGAGTGCCGAAGTCATGGGTCCTTTATGATAGCGTAAACGAGTTTAAAGTGATCAAACCAACGGCCAGTACATTATCGTACTGCAGTTTTACTATACATGGGCCAGAACTTATTGATGAACGGTTTGTATTATTGGAGACTTCGCCTTTCTACATAGCTCCCCCTATAAATCGTCCTGACCTCATCATATATGCCGAAGGCCGAAAGTTAGCTCACCCTGAGCCCTTCACCTATAAAAACATTGATGGAGTCATTGGCAGAGATCTGTTAGAGGCAGTTGTTCGCGGTTCATGGTTAAAATCCGAGAGAAATTCAAACGTATTGCTACGAGAGACTATTTTTGGCTTAGTTTTTGGCGGATCTTGTGCTAGGAGCAACATTCCATTTTTGAAAACACTTTGCCCGCTGATACCAAAGGAAAACTACTCTGCCTAACCACCTTGTTTGTTGCCGGGAGTATGTTGAAGCCATGTTCAACAGCATCGATGTCCCCCTGACTCATCTTATTATTTAATGTAGTTATCGAAATCGATTTTTTAATTTTAGTACTTTTCTAGCACTCACACATACATTTTAAGATACATCATACATAGCGCTAGAAGCGCCATTTCATTTTGTAAAACCATCACTTTTATTTTTAGTCTTAGATAAGAACTCATTAAAGGAGGAGCTTTGAAATATCCCACAAAATTTGAAAATTTGTTTCATTTTTTTGGGAACCAAACAGCAGGATCCTGAGTTGATGCCAGGATTCTTCACTTTCTTAGACGAACTGAAGTTCAGGGAAACTTTATGCGTTAACTGAAGGCCAGCCCAACTGTCCGCAGCTCTTTATATTCTTTAATTACACTGGGACACATTTTTCTACGTGAAAATCTTGGACCAATCGGGACCGCCAAAATCTGAAAATCTGGCAGAAGAAAATCCCTTGCTGAGTTTTGAATTATGAGCTAAGGTTTTAGTTTAAATCCACCCCAAGTCGAAAAACTTAAAAAAAAGGTTTAAACAAATATCTTAGCTAATAATTCAAACCCCAGGTTTCAGGTTTTGGCGGTCCCGATTGATTAAGATTTTAGTGCTGCACAGTGTCATCACCAAATTAATAAAGCTCTTCAGCTTTTGTGTTACAAAATTTCCGATTTACTACCCCATTAATTGCACATTGCGTGCAAATTTTCCCATTTTCCTTCTATATAAATATCCAAATCGAATTACTTTAAATTGAACAATTGACTTTAATTTAATATCTAGGTTTTTTTTGTTTCTCTCAAAAACCAACAAATGTATCAGCATGCCAAAAAATATTAAATTATTTTCTATGAAATCAAATGCCAAAATATAAAAAATCCTTCGTCTTATCGTAATGCAAAGCAAACCAAAGAAATCACAAATTGATTTCGTTTAAAATCTTAATTGAGATAAATGTATGGTTAAAAATAATGAAGAAATTGATTTACCTCGAACTGTAATTTGATTACGGATTGTGTGATTGTTCAATGCCAAACTGCTGCTAGCTGGCAGTCAACCAATCAATCATTCTTGTCCTGTTGAATTTTTATAGAGTCTGGAATTGGAAAAATAAGGCAAGAAATGAAAACAATAGCATTAAGAAAGAAACAATAATAACAATTGCACAATATTGAGAAAAATAAATATTGCCAATTCATATGGTTAGGAATTGGTGGATCAAATTGAAATAAAGTTATCCATTCAATAAATAATCAAACAAAAAATATAAACAAATTATAAAGAACCAGTGAGCGGAGCAGTATAGTCGGACGGGGCCGACCATGCGATAACCTACACAACTACCACGAACTCTAACTTTCTGAGGATGTTTATTCCGAGTCTGAGTAATATTTCGTGATATTTGCCCCCTCTTGTCCGATTAGAGGTTAACAACACCTCTTCTTTACTTTTTCGAATATTCAGTACAGTCCTTCTAATTACTTGTCCAGATTACCTTCACGGTGGGTTGTGTTGTGATTTTCGGATTATACTCTACTCGAAAACACACAAAAAATTATGTTTTCGGTCCATTTCATCCCAAAATTTTAATCTGATCATCACGGAAAATTGTAGGCGTTGTTCTTGACCATAACTGGAACTTCATGAAAATTTTCAAAGCCATCAGCGCGATATTTCTCCCTCTAATGTGGTAATGGGTTACTAAATAATATCTGAATACGTAAGCACCTGTAAATATTTGACTGTAACTCCCACATCTGAGTAGATACATCACTATATTTGGTATCAATTTAAACGCCAACCACTCCTCTTGGATATGCTATCAACTCCTGGGGTCTACATCCTCCAGGAGTAAATATATATGCCATAGAATACAAATTTTGTCATTTTTCACACAAAAGTCAGGGTCCATTTGACCCGCTAAATATTGACCGATCTTTATCAAAACATGCATGCTTATTCTCTGGCCCGATCCCCTTCTCCATGCAAAAATTCGCGGTGTTTTGGCCATAATTGCGGCCTCTGGAGCGACCAGAAAAACCGACAAAAATTTAGTATTTGGTCCATTTCATCCCCTAAATATTAACCAACTTTTTCCAAAAACAATAGGGGTCTTCATTGGCCAGAACCCATCCTACATGCAAAATTTCGTGAAGATTGGTCCATAACTGTGGCCTGTATCGTGTTTACAAATTATAATGGACAGACGGACGGACGGACGGACGGACACACATGTCTAGATCGACTCAGCTAGTCGAGATATGACGATCGGTATACTTAAAGGTGGGTCTAGGACCAATATTTCGCGGCGTTACAAACATTTGGGGCTGCACAAAGCTATAATACCCTGACAACATAGTTGTGTAGGGTATAAAAAGGGAATGTTTTATAAATGCATGCAGCAGGTAAGCGGGCAAATAAACCATGGTAAAAGCTATATTGATTTCTGGAGGAATCTTGGATATTTTGTAAAAATTTAATGTTGTTCAGGACACATTCACTTTATGAACTTAAGATAATTTTTTCTATTTGTCGCTGAGAATTGTTCCCATCTATCCTTTGTATTCTGATTCGTGATTTATGTGTGATGATTTATGCCAGCCGTCGAAAAGAAGGAATTTTCTTTAGCTACAAAAAACAACATCAATAAAATTATGTCAATTCATTATACCCTTCACCACACTGTGGTACAGGGTATTATGTCTTTGTGCATATGTTTGTAACAAGCAAAAGGAAACGAGATAGACACATGGTTCCTTTTGAGAATATGCATAGAATCATTTTCTGAGTCGATTTATGCATGTCCGTCTGTCTGTCCGTACGTCCTTCCATGTATTTTTGTTAATAAAGTACAGCTCGCATTTATGATCCAATTTGGATGCTATTTGGTATATGTGACTTATTTGGCCCAAGAACGAACCCTATTGAAATTGGGAAAAATCGGTTCAGATTTAGATATAGCTCCCATATATATTTTCGTCCGACTTAATGTAAATGGTGCACTAAAGTCCCTACATATATTTCGATTTGCACGAAATTTGGCACAGCGTAATGAACTAGGCCTAGAATAATGTGTGCTGAGTTACATTAAAATCGGTTCAGATTTAGATATAGCTCCCATATATAGTTTCGTCCGATTTTATGTAAATGGTCCACCAAAGTCCCTATATATCTTTCAATTTACACGAAATTTAGCATATCGTATTCAATTGAGTCTAGAATGATGTGTGCTAAGTTTCGTGAAAATCGGTTCAGATTTAGATATCGCTCCCATATATATTTTCGACCGATTTAATGTAAATGGTGCACCAAAGTCCCTATATATATTTCTATTTGCACGAAATTTGGCACAGGGTAATGAATTAGGTATAGAATGATGTGTGTTAAGTTTCCTGAAAATCGGTTCAGATTTAGATATAGATTCCATATATATTTTGGTCCAATTTTATGTAAATGGTGCACCAAAGCCCCTATATATCTTTCGAATTGCACGAAATTTGGCACAGCGTAATGAATTAGGTATAGAATGATGAGTGTTAAGTTTCCTTAAAATCGGTTCCGACTTAGATATAGCTCCCATATATATTTTCGTCCGATTTAAGGTAAATGATGTACCAAAGTTCCTATATATTTCAAATTGCACGAAATTTGGCACAGCGTAATGAATTAGGTATAGAATAATGTGTGTTAAGTTTCCTGAAAATCGGTTCAGATTTAGATATCGGTCCCATATATATTTTCGGCCGATTTAAGGTAAATGGTGTACCAAAGTCAATTAATATCTTTCGGTTTGCACGAAATTTGGCACAGCGCAATGAATTAGGTCTAGAAAGATGTGTTTTAAGTTTCCTGAAATCGGTTCAGATTTATTTATAGCTTCTATATCTGACCAAATTTTCTGAGTCGATTTACGCATGTCCGTCCTACCGTCCGTCCGTCTGTCCGTCCATGTATTTTTGTGAACAAAGTACAGCTCGCATTTATGATCCAATTTGGATGCTATTTGGTATATGTGACTTATTTGGCCCAAGAACGAACCCTATTGAAATTGGGAAAAATCGGTTCAGATTTAGATATAGCTCCCATATATATTTTCGTCCGACTTAATGTAAATGGTGCACTAAAGTCCCTACATATATTTCGATTTGCACGAAATTTGGCACAGCGTAATGAACTAGGCCTAGAATAATGTGTGCTGAGTTTCATTAAAATCGGTTCAGATTTAGATATAGCTCCCATATATAGTTTCGTCCGATTTTATGTAAATGGTCCACCAAAGTCCCTATATATCTTTCAATTTACACGAAATTTAGCATATCGTATTCAATTGAGTCTAGAATGATGTGTGCTAAGTTTCGTGAAAATCGGTTCAGATTTAGATATCGCTCCCATATATATTTTCGACCGATTTAATGTAAATGGTGCACCAAAGTCCCTATATATATTTCTATTTGCACGAAATTTGGCACAGGGTAATGAATTAGGTATAGAATGATGTGTGTTAAGTTTCCTGAAAATCGGTTCAGATTTAGATATAGATTCCATATATATTTTGGTCCAATTTTATGTAAATGGTGCACCAAAGCCCCTATATATCTTTCGAATTGCACGAAATTTGGCACAGCGTAATGAATTAGGTATAGAATGATGAGTGTTAAGTTTCCTTAAAATCGGTTCCGACTTAGATATAGCTCCCATATATATTTTCGTCCGATTTAAGGTAAATGATGTACCAAAGTTCCTATATATTTCAAATTGCACGAAATTTGGCACAGCGTAATGAATTAGGTATAGAATAATGTGTGTTAAGTTTCCTGAAAATCGGTTCAGATTTAGATATCGGTCCCATATATATTTTCGGCCGATTTAAGGTAAATGGTGTACCAAAGTCAATTAATATCTTTCGGTTTGCCCGAAATTTGGCACAGCGCAATGAATTAGGTCTAGAAAGATGTGTTTTAAGTTTCCTGAAATCGGTTCAGATTTATTTATAGCTTCTATATCTGACCAAATTTTCTGAGTCGATTTACGCATGTCCGTCCTACCGTCCGTCCGTCTGTCCGTCCATGTATTTTTGTGAACAAAGTACAGCTCGCATTTATGATCCAATTTGGATGCTATTTGGTATATGTGACTTATTTGGCCCAAGAACGAACCCTATTGAAATTGGGAAAAATCGGTTCAGATTTAGATATAGCTCCCATATATATTTTCGTCCGACTTAATGTAAATGGTGCACTAAAGTCCCTACATATATTTCGATTTGCACGAAATTTGGCACAGCGTAATGAACTAGGCCTAGAATAATGTGTTCTGAGTTTCATTAAAATCGGTTCAGATTTAGATATAGCTCCCATATATAGTTTCGTCCGATTTTATGTAAATGGTCCACCAAAGTCCCTATATATCTTTCAATTTACACGAAATTTAGCATATCGTATTCAATTGAGTCTAGAATGATGTGTGCTAAGTTTCGTGAAAATCGGTTCAGATTTAGATATCGCTCCCATATATATTTTCGTCCGATTTAATGTTAATGGTGCACCAAAGTCCCTATATATATTTCTATTTGTACGAAATTTGGCACAGCGTAATGAATTAGGTCTAGAATGATGTGTGTTAAGTTTCCTGAAAATCGGTTCAGATTTAGATATAGCTTCCATATATATTTTGGTCCAATTTTATGTAAATGGTGCACCAAAGCCCCTATATATCTTTCGAATTGCACGAAATTTGGCACAGCGTACTGAATTAGGTCTAGAATGATGATTGTTAAGTTTCCTTAAAATTTGTCCAAATTTAGATATAGCTCCCATATATATTTTCGTCCGATTTAAGGTAAATGGTGTACCAAAGTTCCTATATATTTCAAATTGCACGAAATTTGGCACAGCGTAATGAATTAGGTATAGAATGATGTGTGTTAAGTTTCCTGAAAATCGGTTCAGATTTAGATATCGGTCCCATATATATTTTCGGCCGATTTAAGGTAAATGGTGTACCAAAGTCCCTTAATATCTTTCGGTTTGCCCGAAATTTGGCACAGCGCAATGAATTAGGTCTAGAAAGATGTGTTTTAAGTTTCCTGAAATCGGTTCAGATTTATTTATAGCTTCTATATCTGACCAAATGAAAAATTTATAGGGTGCAGAATGACATGTTTACTGTTTCTTTAAAAATGCGACGTATGTTAGGATGCATCTTTTTAATACACCCATAGTAGTGAAGGGTATCATATAGTCGGCCCCGTCCGACTTTTGAAATTTCCTTACTGGTTTTTTCATTAAAGAAATTTTTGGAATTCAAGAAATAGATGATAATCGCTTGGTGCCAAGTCCGGGTTGTATGGCGGATGCATTAAAACTTCCGCTTGAGGTGCTTCATCACTCTTTGACCACGATCGTTTTCGCACAGGGTTATCGTATGTGATCCATTTCTCATCTCCAGACACCATTTTCAATACCAAACAGACGGAAGTGGGTAAATCGACATAGAATTTTATTCTGGACAAAAATATATTTCCCTTATAGGGTCTCCGATGAATATTTCCTGGTTTTGCAAACGGAATTTCACATCTTATTATACACTCCACCTCCTAAAGGTTATTAAAAGGTGTACAGATGTCCTTTATACTCTAGGGCATACTGCTAAAACAAATTTACATTTAAATAAAATATACATACAATTTCTACATAAAGCTTGAACCCATACCTTCGGCCAGATGTTCACAGCAGGCCAATTCGGATTAAATACTATATGTAATATATTATTTACGAATAAATAAATCTGCATAATTATATATGTACTCGTTTCCAAGTAAATTAACGTACTCTCCATGGAACCCTGTTCATGCAACACAACAACCCGTCCCGAAGCTATGTCAATTGACGTGTCTGTGCATCAGAAATCTTAAGAATTTCATTCATCCAATATTAAGTCCATTTAACGTTGTATCTCCATAACCACGTGCCGAGTATTGTCATCTGATGGACGAACGATTCACTGGTAGGTAGCTGCAGAAGAATGTTTGTCAGTTATGTTAATAATGGACACGCACAAATACAGACACATCCACACACAATAGACACCGATGAAGATGAAGAATATCAGTAAGTTTATCATCAAATGCAATTGTGGGTGGTAATGCAATATATATGGGTATGTACGGAAGTTGCCATATTATTAAAAAAAATGTATTTAAAGTATATAATTTTATTTCGAAAGTAACGAAAATAAAGATTTAAGTTTTTAACAACAATTTTAATGACAACTTGTACAAAAAACATGTTGAAAATTTATTGGTCCTGATTTCTGGCAACTCTAACAGCAGTAGCACATAGAAATATTAGATGCACAATATTCCCGCACACCATATTTTCGGCTAGGTAATGAATATTGGGTATTATGCTCACATGGCTACATACATATGTATATAGACACGTATAACAATAGATTTACTTATCTAACGGTAAATTAGACCAAAGTCATTGTTGAAATGCAAATGCCTTTGAATAGGATCACATCACTTCATGAAACTTAGTGAAAATGCGATTAGCATGTGAAATTCTGAATGGCGAAGTAATACTCATATTTATATGTGGGGGTAGTTTAATGCAGTGAAATGCGATGAAAATCTCCAGGAATAATAACAAGTAAGGTAGCATATAAATATTTAATAGAGAATTATTCTTCATCCTGAAGATTAACTATATATAAGACACACTACAACTCTTCTAAAGCAATAGAACATTGTATATTTATTCTGCTGACATGCAATAGATTTTAATAACCTCCATCATTAGGTGGGGTGTACAGGGTTGCCCATAATCGACGGACCCATGCTTTTTTTTAAATCAAAATTCTTCAGAAAATCGATTGTTATGCGACTTGAGTGCGGTGGAGCGCCGTCTTGTTGAAACCAGAACTGCCTCATACGCTTTCGACGAATAATTGGCATCACAAAATTGGTCATCATGTCGCGATAACGCTCCTGATTGATGGTTACAGCATGCCCATTTTCATTTCGGAAGAAAAACGGCCCACTGACCGTTTTCGCACTAACGCCGCACCAAACTGTGACTTCTTCGTCATGAAGAGGCACTTCTTGAATCTCCTGAGGATTTTCAGTGGCGTAAAAACGGCAATTTTGCTTATTTACGGTCCCATTCAATGTGAAATGGGCTTCATCGGACATGATAATTTTGTTCCAAAATTGTTTGTCATCTTTGGCCATTTCGATGATTCCAATCGACGAGGCTTGTCCGCAGGCAACATTCTTTGCGTCAATTGAATTTTGTGCGGGAACAAATGCAAATCAATGCGAATAATCCCTTGTAAAGTGGACCGAGCGTTTTTGGGATGTTCTTGGGGACCTCTCAACACTGGCTTGTACAGCAGCGATATTCTCGGCCGATCGCCTTGGTCGACTTTTATATGGCCTCTTCGGATTAGAAAGAGCCTTACCAGTCGAAAATTTTTCGTATAAACGCTTAATGGTGTTCTTAGAAGGCGCACTTCTCACATTTTTTAATGTTTTAAAAACACGTTGAGTTTTCACAATTGACTTCTTCTGTTGAATGTAAATTTCAACTATTTCAGAGCGCTCGCGTGGGGTGTATCTGTTCATGGTAAAAATCTGCTTGGACTGACGCTTCAAACGCGGTATGTCATTAAGCGATGTGACATCTCTGTCAAAAGTTATGGCGTTGCCAGATGGGTCCGTCGAATATGGGCAACCCTATATATTAAATTTGTCATTCCGTTTTCAACACCCTAAAATCGTCACCGGAGTCTGGGTCGATCTTTTGGTATAAGCCCCAATAAAGGTCCAGTCTCTAAATAGCATTTTTTGTGGTCCTGGACGCATTTTTTAACCGAAAATATTGTCCACTTCAGATCTATCTTTCTACATAGTATCCCTACAATGGTCGAGCGTCATTTCTGATATCTGAAGTTTGGTATTTCGTATTCTCTTGACAGCAGTTTACCATGACATAGTTCCCATATAAAATATGTATATATTTAAGGTATTTTATAGGTTCACATCATGGTGGATTATATATAAAGTTCGGTTCGGTCAATATGATAGCCATTTTCTAACAGAGCAGACGCCAACAGCCGTTCATTTGCTACGAAGTACTTCTTAAACGAACAACTTTTGATTTGAAACGGATTTATAAGACCTTCTTCAGTTCTTCTATGGACAAAAAACGTCTCTAACTTTTCCTTCTTCAACGCATGTATACAAGAAAATGTTAATCAGCACTTCTATAAAAATAAGATTTTTCAGCTTTTCTATAGAAAGAAGACCTACTTCAGAAAATGTTTTCTTCGCCTCTTCTATAGACAGAAGACCTTATTTACATCTTCTATGGACAGAAAATCTCCTATAGCTGCAGACAGAAAGCCATCTTAAATGTTTCTATGGACATAACTTATTCAGCAACTCTATTGATAAAAGATTTTCTTTAGTTTTTCTATGGACAGAAGAGCTTCTTCAACTCTTCCGTAGACATAAAACCATCTTCAGCTCTTCTATTGGTTCTATAGACAGAGTCAGGAGTTCTATAGACAGAAGACACTCTTCAGTTCTTCTTCTGTAGGCAGAAGACACTCTTCAGCTCTTCTATAGACAGAAGACCTACTTCTGCTCTTCTATTGTTTGAAGACCTTCTTTAGCTCTTCTTTAGACAGAAGACCTTCTTTAGCTCTTCTATAAACAGAATACCTCTTTTAGTTCTTCTATAAACAGAAGACCTTCTTAATTCAGGCCTTCTACAGGAAGAATACGTTCTTCAGCTCTTCTATAGACAGAAGACCTTCTTCAGGCCTTCTATAAACAGAAGACCTTCTTCAGCCCTTCTATAAACAGAATACCTTCTTCAGGCCTTTTATAAACAGAAGACAGTTGTTCTATAAACAGAAGGCCTTCTTCAGTTGTTCTATAAACAGAAGGCCTTCTATAGACAGAAGACCTTATTCAGGCCTTCTATAGATAGAAGACCTTCTTCAGCTCTTCTATAGGCACAAGAGTTTCTTTCACACTTCAGTAAACCGAAGACCTTCTTCGGCTCTTCTATGACCAGAAGACCTTAATTAATTATTCTTTAGCTCTTCTATATACAGATAACCTTCTTCAACCTTCTGCAGCACGTCTATAGACAGAAGTACTTTTTCAGCTCTTCTATAGACAGAAAACCTTCTTCACCTCTTTTATAGGTAAAATAGTTCCTTCAACTCTTCTGTAGATTGAATGCCTTTTTTATAGACAGAAGACCTTCACCAGCTCTCCTATAGGCATAATACCTTCATCAGCTCTTATTTAGGCAGAAGACCTTCTTCTGTTCTAGTATAGGTAGAAGGCCGTCTTCCGTTTTTTCTATAGACAGAAAACCTTCTTCAACCTTCTGCAGCTTTTCCATAAGTAGAAGACCTTCTTCAGGATTTCTATAGTCAGAAGACCTTTTACAGCTCTTTTGTAGACATAAGGACTTCTTCTGGTATATATTACAAGGACTTCCTTATTTAGAAAACTTTTTTGTTCTGATATCTATCAGATGTACAAAAATGGTAGATTCTATGAGGGCTACATAATATATATTTTTCGGGCCCAATAAGGTTTATGCGAATGTTTTCCCATGAAAATTCCTTTATTGTCGATCCTGGTTGTCGCTTCGACTGAAACATGGTTTTTGGGCGCTTCAGATGCATATTTTGTGATGTGCGGGAATGAAAGAAGTCATTGTGTGCCATATTTGGGCTATTCGTATGTTATACGTTTTGACCGGTAAACAATATGTCTATTTAAGCCTATCAGTCGCATTGTCTTGGTTCACAAAGATTCGTGTATCATGTTCCGAAGACTTCAAACAAAGAAATTATGAATTACATTTGAGGTTTGGCCTACGATGACCACGCCGAACAGTCCCCATAATACTATTTTTGCTGAAAAAAGGAAGCACATGGTTCCTTTTGATAATATGCATAGAATCACTTTATGAGTCGATTTATGCATGTTTGGCTGTCCGTCTGTCTGTACATGTTAAATTGTAAACAAAGTACAGGTCGCATTTATGATCCGAATTGGATGAAATTTGGCACAGCTCATTTGTTTGGCCCAAGGACGAACCCTATTGAAATTGTGAAAAATCGGTTCAGATTTAGATATAGCTCCCATATATATTTTGGTCCCATTTAAGGTAAATGGCGTACCAAAGTCCCTATATATATTTATATTTGCACGGAATTTAGCATAGCATACTGAATTAGTCCTAGAATGATGTGTGTTAAGTTTCGTGGAAATCGGTCCAGATTAGATATACCTCCCATATATATGTTCGTCCGTCTTAATGTAACTGGTGTACAAAAGTCCCTATATATCTTTCGATTTGCACGAAATTTTGCATGGGGTACTGAAATAAGTCTAGAATGAGGTGTGTTAAGTTTAGTGAAGATCGGTTCAGATTTAGATCCTAATTGGATGAAATTTGGCACAGCTCATTTGTTTGGCCCAAGGACGAACCCTATTGAAATTGGGAAAAATCGGTTCAGATTTAGATATAGCTCCCATATATATTTTAGTCCGATTTTAGGTAAATGGTGCACCAAAGTCCCTGAAAATCATTCGCTTTGCACGAATTTTGGCATAGCATACTGAATTAAGTCTAGAATGAGGCGTGGTAAGTTTGGTGAAAATCGGTTCAGATTTAGATATAGCTCCCATATATATATATATATATATATATGTCTGATTTAATGTAAATTGTGTACCAAAGACCCAAAGTTAGGCGGATTGGCACAAAATTGTGCACAACGTACTGTGCAAAACATTAAGTTTGGATAGAGTTACCATATATATTTTCTCCCGAATTTAAGTAAATGATGCACCAAGACCTCAAAATGTGGCCGATATGTATAATTTGGTATTAGTACGGCAACGACTCTAAATCTACCCGAGTAGGTTGCAGAAAGGCATGTGCATGGATTGATGTTAGTCTGTTGACTTATGAAAAAAGAGTTTCAAATTTCTATATACGCTAAAGAGAAAAGGGTGGATCAATGATTTTACATATTTTTTCTTTTCTGGGAATGAACGAACTTTTTCCGTCCTAGTATAAAGTTTTTTTCAGCTTTTGTAACCTTCTTTCAAGGTTATTACTCTATTATTATTTTAGCATTTGAAAAAACACATTTATAAAACAATAGTTTAAATATAATCACAGTATGTCCTCGCACCCAGCTTATTAGCATTGTCCTGTCCAACACTATCAAAACCTTATCCTATTCTCTACTACACAAATGTTTTTTTTTTCTCCTTCAATTATTTTACATCAACTCCCATGTGCCACACTGCCGAATCGCCAACCATGTTACAACCAAACAAAAGGGCAATGTCTGCTGCATTCATAAATTACCTGTATATCAGTAAGCATATTATAGATAAGGTGCAATGCCGCCGCACACAGACACAAAGCCAAGAGCACAAAGATTTATGTATAGTATATAAAAAAATAATAATGATGGCGCCTTGGCAATGTCGGGCGATGGGGGATATAGAGAGGAGGACGAACAACAACAGGAGGAAAACAACAAAGCAATGCATTGTTTACCGGCAATTGGCGTGATCCATTCTGGTACCAGGATGTGTCTAGGAAGACCTTGCTTCCGATTGTTGTATTTACCATGCTGGCGGTTTGCTTGCGGGGTTCTTGCAGTTGTTTTGTTTTTTATTCAGTCAAACATGTGTAAGGTGAGATTACACTTATTAGAAACAATAATGTGCATGTAAACAAATCGAAAAGGTAATTTCAACATGCTACTGCACTGTTGAAAGGGGAATATGTAGTTATATATGCGGAACAGTTAGATATACACAACTTCTGGTAACTGCAGTAATTACAATGAATCATACTACTCTTCCATGGATAAAAATATGGTTGAATTTATTTTTAAAGTATTAAATATTTTCATTCTATAGTTAATATTTAAAATAACAAATGGATGATGGTGGTGGCTCATGTGTTTTCCAAGTTATAAGTAATCCGTAAATAGATCCTATCAGTAGACATATTGGAAAAATCGATTTATCAGGGAACTGATTTTATGAGGTTATATATAAAATCATATTGGCTTTTAGGGAATTTCAAAGCATATTTAAATACCACAAGTTATCAAAACCTTATTATCTTGTCCCATTTTCATGCCTTTCTCAACATCCACCACCACTACCACAAATATGAAATCAAACGTCAATCGACAGCCGCAAACTACATCAAAACTCATAAAGCAATTGTACTTCATAATCAACTTTGTCTAATACTATTACCGTCATAAGCAAATTCATTTTTTTTATTCAAATTATGAAATTAACAAACTTCGAAATCATCAAACTTTCATTCTGTATTGAATGTGATTAACAAAAATGTGTGTGTATGTGTGTGCGAATTTATAATCATTTTCAGAAATTAGTTTACTGTGGCAGGAATTTCGTTGCTGTTTTACAATAGGGATGACAAATGGGAATCGAAAAAATGATTTGGTTATTTTAAAAAGGGAAGACAGTCCAAAGAATGTCTCCTAACTCAATGAATGATCAGAAGACGGAATTATATTTAAAGAATTGGTGAAACGGTCTGTAGTATGTTCTAAATATAAATAAAATAAAGTATTTCTTTATTGAGGTCTCGTATGCCTTGCTCATATAGAAGCAGTATAGCAGTATACGAAACTGAAACATTATTTATCTGTAAATGCGTTCAAGAACGCATTCAAAGTAGAACTAGAAAAGGTTTTATTTCATTTGATGGGTTGAAGAAAATCGTCTAACATCGCCAGTATAGAAGAAGATATTCTATTTATAGAAATACTCATTATGGTCTTCCTTCTATAAAATAGCTAAAGTAGATATAAAACAACCGAAAAAGGTCGTCTGTCTTTATATGAGCTGAAGATGGTATTATTTCTTTAGAAGAGCGGAATAAGTTCATCAATATAAAACCAGTAAGGAAAGTAGTAAAGTCGGACGGGGCCGACTATATGATACCCTTCACCACTATGGGTATATTAAACAGGACTATTAGCATGAAATTGGATGAAATAAAATATGTGATATTTATCTAAATGTGAATCTACGTAGATCTAACCATAAAGTATGTACATCGACTTCAAACAAATATAAATAGGTCATCCGTTGGGCTATGTCTGTACTTCTAGCAACTACATAATTCTATTCTCAATTTTGTACGTTGTGCAAAACTTGATGTCAAAGTGACTATCATGAGGAGTGTGATGCCCAATTTACTTGAAATCGGTCGAAAATATATATGAAAGCTCTATCCAAATATTAAGCGATTTCAAACAAACTTGTCACAGGTTAGGTTATACTAATTTCAGAACGTTTTGTTCCTATTGGTTCCTTGGTGCGTCAATTACTTAAAATCAAACTATAATAAAAGGGAGCTATATCTAAATCTGGACAGATTTTCACGAAACAACGCAGACATCATCCTAGGTTCAATTCAGTACGTTATGCCAAATTTGGTGCAAATCGAAAGATATATAGGGACTTTGGTGCACCATTTACATGAAATCGGACGAAAAAATACGTGAGAGCTATATCTAAATCAAACCGATTTTCATGAAACTTAGCAGACATCATTCTAGACTCAATTAAGTACGTTATGCCAAATTTCGTGCAAATCGAAGGATATATAGGGACTTTGGTGCACCATTTACATGAAATCGGACGAAACTATATATCGGAGCTATATGTAAATCTTGACCTATTTTCACGACACTTGGCAGGCATCATTCGAGACTCAATTCAGTACGTTATGCCAAATTTCGTGCAAATCGCAAGATATATGTGGTGCACCATTTACATGAAATCGAAGGAACTATATATGGGACCTATATCTAAATCTGTACCGATTTTCACGAAACATGGCAGACATCATTCTAGACTCAATTCAGTACGTTATGCCAAATTTCGTGCAAATCGAAAGATATATAGGGACTTTGGGGCACCATTTACATGAAATCGGACGAACCTATATATGGGAGCTATATCTAAATCTGGACCGATTTTCACGAAACTTGGCAGACATCATTCTAGGCTCAATTCTGTACGCTATGCTAAATTTCGTGCAAATCGAAAGATATATAGGGACTTTGGGGCACTATTTACATGAAATCGGACGAAACTATATATGGGAGCTATATCTCAATCTGGACCGATTTTCTCGAAACTTGGCAGACATCATTCTAGGCTCAATTCTGTACGCTATGCCAAATTTCGTGCAAATCGAAAGATATATAGGGACTTTGGGGCACTATTTACATGAAATCGGACGAAACTATATATGGGAGATATATCTAAATCTGGACCGATTTTCTCGAAACTTGGCAGACATCATTCTAGGCTCAATTCTGTACGCTATGCCAAATTTCGTGCAAATCGGAGTATATATAGGGACTTAGGTGCACCATTTACATGAAATCGGACGAAACTATATATGGGAGCTATATCTAAATCTGGACCGATTTTCTCGAAACTTGGCAGACATCACTCTAGGCTTAATTCAGTACGTTGTGCCAAATTTCGTGCAAATCAAAATATATATAGGGACTTTGGGGCACCATTTACATGAAATCGGACGAAACTATATATGGGAGCTATATCTAAATCTGGACCGATTTTCACGAAACTCGGCAGACATCGTTTTAGGCCTAAATGATTAGCCTGTACCAAATTTCGCGCAAATCGAAAGATATATAGGGACCGTTTACATTAAATCGGTTAAATATATATATGGGAGCTATATCTAAATCTGAACCGATTTTTCCCAATTTCAATAGGGTTCGTCCTTGGGCCGCATAAGTGACCTATGCCAAATTTCATCCAATTCGGATCATAAATGCGACCTGTACTTTGTTTACAATTTAACATGGACAGACAGACGGACGGACGGACGGACGGACATGCATAAATCGACTTAGAAAGTGATTCTATGCATATTCTCAAAAGGAACCATGGGTCTATCTCGATTATTTTTGCCTGTTACAAACATATGCACAAAGACATAATACCCTGTACCACAGTGTGGTGAAGGGTATAAAAAGTTGAAGAAGGTCGTTTACCTATAAAAGAGAGCTGAAGAAAAGATTCTATTTACAGAACAGCTGAAGCAGATATTCACTCTATAGAAGATTGAGCTGAAGAATATCTTCTGTCTAAAGAAGAGCTGAATAAGGAATCTTATATATAGAAAAGTTGAAAAGAATTTATCGTATGGGCGAACTGAATAATGGATTGTATTTTCACGTCTATTCAAAGAATAGTCCCTCTTGATCAATGTACCGAAAAGCACATTCTCGTCTACATATAAAACAAACCTCTATCAGTCTTGTGCTCATCTCATCCAATTTGAAAGACCCTGTTCCGAGATATTGCCTTCTAATCGGTTTCGTGGTCTTCCCCTTCTGCGTGAACCAGAGAGTTTGAGCTTGGTCTGTCGAGAGGTGGCCTTGCTTTTGAGTTGCTTACTCAGACAATAATAGCATATGTGGCCAGCACTATTCTCCTCCGGATTTCAAAGCTGATGTTATTAGTATTGTTTATGTCGGTACCGAGGTATATAAAATCCCATTATGTCGATACCGTTGGCATAGGCGAGTAACATATGCTGTTTTCTTTACATAGTGTCATTTCTTTTCACCTTTGTCTTCCTTCGTTATTTATGGGCTCCGATAGGTCCTTTCCAACTTTAACTGCTGACCTTGTCCAGTTAAAGTTATCCTGCATAGACGTATTAATTTTGCAGGGATGCCAAACGCAGACATGGCTTTAAACACCTCTGCGGCGTTATTGTCGACAATAGGTGGAATAGGTCGATGTATTTTTTCGTAGATCTTTTCCAGCATCTGGCGCAGAGTGAAAATCAGATCAATGATTGATTTGCCAGGTCTGAAGTCGGATGACATTATTGGAATCGTCCAATAATGTCATTGACCCTTGACTTCAGTAGTTCACATAGTACGCTGGTTAGCACTTTATATGCGATGGGAAGGAGATTTTTTTCTCTATAGTTGGCACATATCGTTTTGTCTCCTTTTTGGTGCACGGGACACAGGATGATGAGGTTCCAATCATTGGTCATGTATTCATCTAGCCAAATTTTACTAATCAGCTGGTGCATGGTCCTTATCAGCATCCGATCACCAGTCTTGAATAGTTCGGCTTGTAACCCATCGGCACCTGCTGCTTTATTATTCTTCAGCCGATCTTCATCTTGGCTAGGTGGTATACACACTATACCGCCATCTCTTGATGGTGGTTTTTGGTACCCAAGTGTTGCTTTTTCTGTAGTTTTTAAGGAGTGGGCAATTCTTCGCCATTGTGCTTCTTTATTATTGCCGGGACAAGAAGTGCTTTCGTCAAGCAAGTGAGTAACTTGAGTAAATTTGTTTGCAGCTTTTCAACGTCGAGTTTCCTTGTTACATTACATCGCACCTTTGCTGCTACATTTAAGACGGGTGCGAACCTTGGCTGCAACTTGGCTACTTTTAAGAAAAGCTGCTACTATTTGCTCTGTATGGTAGATAATCCTACCATATATCTTTATAGAAGCTGAAGATGACCCTCTTTCAATGGAAAAAACATAAACAATTTAACTTTCAGAAACCAGTTATAAAGTTCGGGACATTTATATGTGCTTCTTAAACTTTAAACTCTTTTTTTTCTTGAAACGGGCACTATATTCTGGATCACATTCTGGCAATCATGACCGATGTTGAAAAGAAGGAATTTTCTAATTACAAAACTAAAAAGAAAACAGCTGTTAAGTCCGCACTATAGGAACTTGGGTGGTTGGCAGGTACAGTGCAACAGATTCTCCAATAGAGTCAGTACGTCCAATACGTACTCGTGAGCAAAAATAAAAGAGAAATAAAACACGATAGTTTTATTAGTAAATGGGGTTCGACCAATGCCGATATTTATTTATGGTAAATGATATGGTACAACAACAATATGTAAGTAATAACAATGTTTGACACAAAGATGCCTAAAGGTGGCGCAAAAATCCGTTGAAATCTGTCAGCCTCATACTATTACAAGGATGTAATAATGAGGAGTAGACAGATTTCAACGGCTACGACCTTTCAAATAAAAGGCTAACTATTTAACGATTTTAAATAGCGATTCTTGCTTAAACAACAGCAATAACAATATTTTATTTTCTCTTCGTCTTGAGTCTTCAAATACATGTATGGAAAGTTATATGTCTTTAACATGATGCATGCCCTTTTGCCAGCCGGTTGAAACTCGTCGAAATCTGATTTTCTAATTCTAATTTTCTATCAACAAAAGAGATACTAGCTGATTCATAGTACCACTTTCAATCTACATAAAACTTCATCCTTGCGATTCTATCCACAGTTGAGCTTCTTTATTCCTACTTATTTAAGAGTTCATCCTCTTCTTGCAATTGAAGAGATCCTTGCCTTCATTTCCCACTTATTTCAATAGACCAGCTCCTACTCTTACTACACGTATTCGGTAGCAGAATTCCTTATCTTCTATTTATGAAAGAGCTTTTCACCATCTGCATATTTAATACATTCTCCTCATTTTTCTATAAACGATCTCCTCTATATTTATCAGTAGATGAGCTCCAATTCTTCTATAAAAAAACTCCAATATTCTTATATTGAAGACCTCCTTGTATTGGGAAAATCGGTTAAGATTTAGATATAGCTCCCATATATATATTTAACCGATTTCATGTAAACAGTCCCTATATATTTTTCGATTTGCACGAAATTTAGTACAGCCTAATCATTTAGGTCTAAAATGATGTCTGCCAAGTTTCATGAAAATCGGTCCAGATTTAGATATAGCTCCCATATATAGTTTCGTCCGATTTCATGTAAATGGTGCCCTAAAGTCCCTATATATCTTTCGATTTGCTCGAAATTTTACATAACGTACTGAATTGAGCCTAAAATGATGTCTGCCAAGTTTCGTGAAAATCGGTCAAGATTTAGATATAGCTCCCATATATAGCTTCGTTCGATTTTAGGTAAATGGTCCACCAAAGTCCCTATATATCCTTCGATTTGCACGAAATTTGGCATAACGTACTGAATTGAGCCTAGAATGATGTCTTCCAAGTTTCGTGAAAATCGGTCCTGATTTAGATATAGCTCCCATATATAGTTTCGTCCGATTTTATGTAAATGGTGCAACAAAGTCCCTATGTATCCTTCGATTTGCACGAAATTTGGCATAACTTACTGAATTGAGCCTAGAGTGATGTCTGCCAAGTTTCGTGAAAATCGGTCCAGATTTAGATATAGTTCCCATATATAGTTTCGTCCGATTTCATGTAAATGGTGCCCTAAAGTCCCTATATATCTTTCGATTTGCACGAAATTTGGCATAACGTACTGAATTGAGCCTAGAATGATGTCTGCCAAGTTTCGTGAAAATCGGTCAAGATTTAGATATAGCTCCCATATATAGATTCGTCCGATTTTAGGTAAATGGTCCACCAAAGTCCCTATATATCCTTCGATTTGCACGAAAGTTGGCATAACGTACTGAATTGAGCCTACAATGATGTCTTCCAAGTTTCGTGAAAATCGGTCCTGATTTAGATATAGCTCCCATATATAGTTTCGTCCGATTTCATGTAAATGGTGCCCTAAAGTCCCTATATATCTTTCGATTTGCACGAAATTTGGCATAACGTACTGAATTGAGCCTAGAATGATGTCTGCCAAGTTTCGAGAAAATCGGTCCTGATTTAGATACAGCTCCCAATATAGTTTCGTCCGATTTTATGTAAATGGTGCACCAAAATCCCTATATATCTTTCGATTTGCACGAAATTTGGCATAACGTACTGAATTGAGCCTAGAATGATGTCTGCCAAGTTTCGAGAAAATCGGTCCTGGTTTAGATACAGCTCCCAATATAGTTTCGTCCGATTTTATGTAAATGGTGCACCAAAGTCCCTATATATCCTTCGATTTGCAAGAAATTTGGCATAACGTACTGAATTGAGCCTAGAGTGATGTCTGCCTTGTTTCGCGAAAATCGGTCTAGATTTAGATGTAGCTCCCTTTTATTATAGATTGATTTTAAGTAATTGACGCACTAAGGAATAAATAGGCTGATATGAACAAAACGTTCTGAAATTAGTATAACCTAACCTGTGACAAGTTTGTTTGAAATCGCTTAATATTTGGATGGAGCTTCCATATATATTTCCGTCCGATAGTCCTGTTTAATATACCCATAGTGGTGAAGGGTATCATATAGTCGGCCCCGTCCGACTTTACTACTTTCCTTGCTGGTTTATAAATATAACATCTCCGCTCTTCTACCTATAGAAAATGTCTTCGTATTCTTTCTATAGAATAACTCCAAGTTATATAGAATAGTGAACATAATTTCTGTTGCTGTCAATACAACAATCCCTACATCGTCGATGAAATCAAATACAGTTTCATATGTATCTGTGTACTTACATTTGCACATATGTTCCTATACGTCGTATAGCGACTTTGAATGTTTTGCTATGGATTTATAATGCATTTTCACAAAATCTGTTTATAGATATGAATTCATGTATTTGCGCTGAGCTATATTCTGCTCAAACACAGAAGCAGAGTCGAAATCAGTCAGCAAAGAGAAAGAAAAATATCATTTTAGTTGCTAAGCCAATGAAAGAAAAACTTTTCGCTAGTAAATGAGAGCAAACTAATAAATAAATGAAATATTTGTGTGCATGCGGCAGGGAAAATCAAGTTGATAACAAAATTTAGACTTATTGGGCTGATCGATGGCGACGAGCACTACAAGTAAATATAAGGAATAGCGTTCGCATCTGGATTAACCTTAGGGTAACGGAAAATAAAATTTTCGATAATAAGTTAACTTAAATTTCCGGTGGGAATTCTATTCTATTTAAATATATGGGCAATATTGCCAATTTTTTAATATTCCATTTTCAAAAAATCAGCTTTTTTGTTTTTGTGGCACATCAATGATTTTTGGTACACATATAGAGAAAAATGTTCTGACTCCGAAACCGTTCGCGATCAAATTTTTGGTTGATGCGCGCAAAAGTTATCGAAGTTTTAATTTTGGGCATAAGAAAAAAATCTTAAAATTACGCCGTTTATTATATTGACCAAAAACGTTGATATATATCTTCCTCCGTAAAATAAGAATATGAATATATTATAAAAATCGCGAAAAAGTTGCACATCTTCGCGAAATATGAGAAAAATAATGAAAATATAGGAGATTACGTAAATATTTTCATTATATTAATGACATACACACACCTAAAAATTAATTTAAAAATATCTACATAATCTAAACACCATGGTGAATCAAATGATATCAAAACCACACAAGTCCGTGTAGCTGTTTGTAAATCACAGCGACAACAAAACAAGATATTGAGGAAAATTATTTGTTTTTGGTTCGAAAAAGTAATGTCATCACATTTATTTTTTTAATTGTATACAAGAAATTTCAGAAAAAAATGTTGGGGTTATTCTGCTATTTTACCCGAATTTCGCTGAAAAATTGACATATATAATAACAATCACTTTTTGTGTATAAGTATACGCCTTGCGGATTATATCAAGACCCTTCCGATAAATCTTTGGGTTCTATAAATAGGAATAAATCTTAAAATAAAATAATATTATGAAATATACATTTTAAATTGCGTCTAAGTCGCGTAATTCTCAAAATCATTTGATGCGCATGCGGTTTCCAGGAAGTACTGAAGTTTATCTTCCAATCCATATATATTTTGCGAAATTTCATTTGACAGCTAAGATGTGCCGCACGTTACATTGAAGTACCCAAAAAACCGTAAAACGCGAATAATTTCTGAAAACTCCATATGTCATTAACGCGCATCCGATTTCGGTGTGCACCCTAAAAAAATACATCGATCTATACCATTTCAATGTGGTCCATTAAGAACCATGGATGTGCCATCACAATCTATTTTTGAGATAAATTGCGTACATCTCTCTTTCGGCTGAAGTTTTTAAAGTTCTCTTTTCGAAAAAGATCAAAATCCGTATGAGGTCATTTATTGAAGCGGAAATGATACACAGAAAACGCAAATAAATCCGCGATATTTTCAAAAACATTTTT
The DNA here is from genome assembly GCF_032173495.1 of Musca vetustissima. Lineage (NCBI taxonomy): Eukaryota > Metazoa > Arthropoda > Insecta > Diptera > Muscidae > Musca > Musca vetustissima. The sequence continues at coordinate 25,578 of NW_026880098.1, forward strand.
TTGCCAAATTTCGTGTTTTTGGAAGGCCAGTTCCCGCCGTTCTAGTAGATGGATTTTCACGAAGAAGATTTTATATCATCCGAAACGGAAAAAACCTTATTGATCGCGGGTACCCATATCATTCAGTTGACAGATCTAAAAATTTGGCCCGAAAAATAGGTTTTTTAGAAATTTGATCGCACAAAATTCGCACCTTCGGATGAGTATTACTCTGAAGCTGTGCATGCTACATACACAAAATGCATATCAAATTACGCAGATTGGCGACTACAATAATCGTATAATCGATTTTTAGAAATTCCTGTTCGTGTATTAATGCTAGAACTAAAATTCAAAAAACACTCAAAATCGAGCTTCAAAATGTCAGCATCATTTAAAGGTAGATGCAGTTAAAATTTTGAAAAATGATACATAAGGGGCGTAGTCCCCATTTTGTTGGCTTCTAGTTTTATTTTGACACGAAGGCCGTGCAATGAGTGGCTTAGTCACAAATCGATAGAGAACATAAAAAAACTGGTTCGCCTCAACCTGTTTTTACACATTTTTTTACATTAAAGTAGACACAGCATCCACTAAAATAAAGTTTGGAGGTCAATATCATGAGCAGTTTGCAACGACAGATCAATTAACCAAAAACTATTCACTTTTTTTCATATACTTAAGTAGTTCCCGAGTTATAAAGGTGTGAACCTCCGCTTCAGCTATGTTAAAAAATTGGCAATATTGCCCATATATATTTTTTAAATTTATAAAAAATTCTATAATGTCCACTTTGTATTGTAGCTCACTGAAAAAGAACTACCAACCAAGTTGTTTGTTTATTTGTTGTTACTTCTTCCATACAATGTGAAAATGATGCAAATGCTCAGATAGAAACGAAAACACACACACAGTCGAATCGTGAAAGTGATAGAAAGCATAGGAAACAAACTACCACTACTACTAATAACATGAAAAGTAACAAAACTAATAGCGCACAAATTGTTAAAGTGAATCAGAATGAAGCAAATTGTAACGAATTTTTGCTCGAGCAACAATCATTGTAACAATTTTTTGAACTGCTGCTGCTGCAACTGCTAATTGCATTTATTTTTTGTTCACTTCTTTCATGAAAAGAAGTTGAAGGAAGTTAATTTTCGTTTCGTTTGAACAAAATTAACAAATAACTGCAACAACAACAGCAACAAGAATAAGAGCAACTTCATAGAATGTGTTTGAAAGTAAAGTTTGGTTCAGTTATATTTTCAGTTTGTTCGCCTATTTGCCCCGCGTAAATGATAGTACCAGTTTTTTTATTAAGATCTCGAGCTGTTCAATTTTATGTTGTTATGAGTTAAAAAAAGGCGAGTGAAAATGTTATTATTGCAATAAGGAAATAGCAAACATGGAAAGTAAATAATATGACAAATAGGTCGTTGAAAAAATATTCTTTAAAAAATCCACGCCTTGTAATGGTCGTTGAAAAAATATTCTTTAAAAAATCCACGCCTTGTAATGGTCGTTGAAAAAATATTCTTTAAAAAATCCACGCCTTGTAATGGTCGTTGAAAAAATATTCTTTAAAAAATCCACGCCTTGTAATGGTCGTTGAAAAAATATTCTTTAAAAAATCCACGCCTTGTAATGGTCGTTGAAAAAATATTCTTTAAAAAATCCACGCCTTGTAATGGTCGTTGAAAAAATATTCTTCAAAAAAATCCACGCCTTGTAATGGTCGTTGAAAAAATATTCTTTAAAAAATCCACGCCTTGTAATGGTCGTTGAAAAAATATTCTTTAAAAAATCCACGCCTTGTAATGGTCGTTGAAAAAATATTCTTTAAAAAATCCACGCCTTGTAATGGTCGTTGAAAAAATATTCTTTAAAAAATCCACGCCTTGTTATGGTCGTTGAAAAAATATTCTTTAAAAAATCCACGCCTTGTTATGGTCGTTGAAAAAATATTCATTAAAAAATACACGCCTTTTAATGGTAGGCTGTAAAAAAATATTCTTTAAAAAATCCACGCCTTGTAATGGTCGTTGAAAAAAATATTCTTTAAAAAATCCACGCCTTGTAATGGTCGTTGAAAAAATATTCTTTAAAAAATCCACGCCTTGTAGTGGTCGTTGAAAAAATATTCTTTAAAAAATCCACGCCTTGTAGTGGTCGTTGAAAAAATATTCTTTAAAAAATCCACGCCTTGTAATGGTCGTTGAAAAAATATTCTTTAAAAAATCCACGCCTTGTAATGGTCGTTGAAAAAATATTCTTTAAAAAATCCACGCCTTGTAATGGTCGTTGAAAAAATATTCTTTAAAAAATCCACGCCTTGTAATGGTCGTTGAAAAAATATTCTTTAAAAAATCCACGCCTTGTAATGGTCGTTGAAAAAATATTCTTTAAAAAATCCACGCCTTGTAATGGTCGTTGAAAAAATATTCTTTAAAAAATCCACGCCTTGTAATGGTCGTTGAAAAAATATTCTTTAAAAAATCCACGCCTTGTAATGGTCGTTGAAAAAATATTCTTTAAAAAATCCACGCCTTGTAATGGTCGTTGAAAAAATATTCTTTAAAAAATCCACGCCTTGTAATTGTCGTTGAAAAAATATTCTTTAAAAAATCCACGCCTTGTAGTGGTCGTTGAAAAAATATTCTTTAAAAAATCCACGCCTTGTAATGGTCGTTAAAAAAATATTCTTTAAAAAATTGTAATGGTCGTTGAAAAAATATTCTTTAAAAAATCCACGCCTTGTAATGGTCGTTGAAAAAAATATTCTTTAAAAAATCCACGCCTTGTAATGGTCGTTGAAAAAATATTCTTTAAAAAATCCACGCCTTGTAATGGTCGTTGAAAAAATATTCTTTAAAAAATCCACGCCTTGTAATGGTCGTTGAAAAAATATTCTTTAAAAAATCCACGCCTTGTAATGGTCGTTGAAAAAATATTCTTTAAAAAATCCACGCCTTGTAATGGTCGTTGAAAAAATATTCTTTAAAAAATCCACGCCTTGTAATGGTCGTTGAAAAAATATTCTTTAAAAATCCACGCCTTGTAATGGTCGTTGAAAAAATATTCTTTAAAAAATCCACGCCTTGTAATGGTCGTTGAAAAAATATTCTTAAAAAAATCCACGCCTTGTAATGGTCGTTGAAAAAATATTTTTACAAAAAATCCACGCCTTGTATGGATGGTTGAAAAAATATTCTTAAAAAAATCCACGCCTTGTATGGATGGTCCTTTTCAAATATATTCTTAAAAAAATCCACGCCTTGTAATGGTCGTTGAAAAAATATTCTTAAAAAATCCACGCCTTGTAATGGTCGTTGAAAAAATATTCTTAAAAAAATCCACGCCTTGTAATGGTCGTTGAAAAAATATTCTTTAAAAAATCCACGCCTTGTATGGATGGTTGCTTGGAAAAAATATTCTTTAAAAAATTCATGGTCGAACATAGTTCTTATTTTTGTCGGGGTTCGACATATGCCGTAAAAACCATTTAGCGAACGCCTTCTAAAAATTCCGAAAGCTTTAACATTAAATCATAAATATCCAGTTTGTCAAACTATAAACAAAAAAACCAGAACCAATCCATTACCATTTGCATAGCGGCTTTAAAGTCAATCTAATCGTAAATCTATCAGATTGACATAAAATCACATTCAAATAAACGAATAAACTATCTATGTAATAATCCCGGCGCATTTATAAAACTTCAATTCAATAAATAGGCAGCATTTACAAAACAAAATAAAAAACAACAAC